>NW_022589710.1:41038535-41318180 GCF_004348235.1 Phoca vitulina | reverse complement strand
TTCCTTCCTTCCTTCCTTCCTTCCTTCCTTCCTTCCTTCCTTCCTTCTTCTTCTTGACTAAAGCTCACTTGTGCTTGAAGACTCATTTCAAGGATCACTTCCTTCAGAACTCCTCCCTGAATCCCCAAGCTGGCTCAGTGCCCTCCTCATGTTCCCACAGCATTCTGCCTGTACCTTCACTTCCTATAGTAAAAGTGCCTATCCGTGCAGCTATCCACCCCTGCTGGATTGTACTGTTGAGGGCAAAGCCTGTGTCTTACTTTTCATTTTGCCCATCGATGTCTCATACCTAGCCTGGCAAACCATTGGCTTTTGCGAATTTTGTCAAACTGAACTGATGGGAAGGAGAATATTCAGGTGGGAGACTGCATCAGGCAGCCAGGACACCCCAGTAAGCCTGGAGACTAGGCAGCTCTACCAAATGGTTAGTCTCCCCTGTCAGGGTGGATGGGTTAGTCAGATTGCTTCTAAATCAACAGGAAGCTGGAAGCTGACAGGGGGCCATGGACATTCTACAATAAAGTGGGACATCTTAGTAAAATGGAGTGGTTAAAACCATAAATTTTGTATCATCTGCGTGTGAGTTCTGGCTCTCCTACTTCCTAGCTTTATACTTTGATTAAATGACTTAATTAAGACTTAGTTTCCCAAAATGCAAAACAGGAATAAAAATAGTACTAATTTCATAAGATCGTTATGAAAATTAAGTGAGGAAGTATTTAGCGTTATGCATACATTAAGCACTTATATGTGTTAGTGACTATTATTAATATCTTCATTATTTGGGGTGGTATTGGGGTTCTCAAGCTGAGTCACATCCCTGAGTATGCCTTAGGGCTGATTAAGAACCGCAGAAGATCATGTGGGTCTCTAAGGAGCTGGGGTAGATACTCAGTAGGTTGGGATCTGCCTCAGTTGTGTCTGGAGCTGGGGTAACAGCACAGAAAAGTGACCATTGGCTGGGTCATCAGCAGTGTCCACTCTCCCCCTAACATCTCAGTTAGAAACCATTGCCTGGCAGGGCCAGAAGGAACACCTGGGAATTCAAAGGCCATTTTCCACCTTCAATTCCAAGAACTTAGGCACTTCCTAGCCACCTTCCTCCCTTGTTTTCTTTCCTCTTTTCCTTCAGTTCATTTGTTTTCTCTGTGTCTTTCTAAAGTGGCCCCCGATTCTGACCACAGGACGCATATTCCCCACAAAAACCTGTTGTCATAGGTGTCTGCAAGACCTAGGAGAGCAAAGACCACGATCTTCCTAATTCTTCTGCTGGGTAAGATAAGTGAGTGTCCTTGTCTTCTGTTGATCAGGACAACTCTACTACCTACATGTTCCATGTCCGTTGACTTCAGAAAGCCAGCCCTCTCCCCTAACCTGTGGATAGCGCACCCCCTTCAGGTTGGCTGTCCCACGCAGCTGCCACCTCCTGTCACCATGTTGGCTCTTGATCAAAGAGCTGCTCCAGCTGTGCCCACCTTCTGTCTCCTACTGCATGGGGCTTATCAGAATCCACAAAATGGAGGGTTTTCAGAGGTCAAGGCAAGGTGCCAAGATCCTTCTCTGTCCACATTTCTCTGGAATGGGTGAGTGCCAAACCTGTGAAGGGGGCGGGGGGGTTTCTCTGTGTACATCACAGATTGTGAGAGACTTTTCAACCTTTGAACATGGATACTGAAGAGCTTCAGCTGCCCCACTCTTCTGCCTTCAACCTCATGACCTCTTCTTTTCTGAGTGAGGTCAAAGCGCCGAGCACCTACTGTGATGACCCCCAGTACTTGGACTAAGGGGAATATGGGCCTCAGCACTTGGCTGCTGCTCTGGGGAATATGAAACCAAGTTAATCCGTGGAGCTCTTCGGAAGGGAGGGCTTCATGCTTATAGTAGGCACCAGGGTGTACCGTGTCCTGAAGGGAATTTCTCTTTGAGTACAAGGCTTGGGGATTTCAAGAGGTCATACATAACCTCTAAAATCTAGGCAGGACTTGTCTATGAGATCTATTTTTTTCTGAAGCAAATGGCTCTAATTCAGATCATAAAGTGGCTTTAAAGAAGGCTGATGTCTGAGTGTATTGGTCAGCTCAGGCGGCCATAACAATGCCATAGACCGGGTAGCTTAAACAATAGAAATTTATTTTCTCACAGTTCTGGAGGCTGGAATGTCCGAGATCAAGGTGCTGGCCAATTCATTTTCTGGTGAGAGCTCTCTTCCTCGCTTGCCAATGGCCACTTTCTCACCATGTGGTGGGGAGAGAGTGCCTTCTCTCTTCCTCTTCTTATAAAGCCATCAATCCTATCAGAGTAGGACCCACTCTTATACCCTCATTTAACTTTAATTATCTCCTAAAAGCCCTATCTCCCAATATAGTCACACCGGGGCCTAAGTGTTCAACATATGAATTGGGGGGAGGGGACACAATTCAGTTGATAGTACTGAAGAAGCTTCCTTAGTAGCTAACTTTATTTATTCCAAAAACATACATTTACCGAGCACTTACTAATACTACTTAGGATACCACGATAAACAGAATAAACATAGTCTTTGCCTTGATTTCATTCATAGTTTAATGGTTGAGCTAGACATGAATTATATAATCCCACAAATAAATATGTAATTTCAAAGTTTTAAAAATGCCATGAAGGAAAATTAGAGTGTGATGAGAGGACATAACAGAGAAAAGTTGACCATCTTAATGAGTGAGGGTAATTTTTTTCTGGGACAGTGACACTTAAGCTGAGATCTAAAGCATTGTTAAGAGAGTGGGTACCGGGGCGCCTGGGTGGCTCAGTCGTTAAGCGTCTGCCTTCGGCTCAGGTCATGATCCCAGGGTCCTGGGATCGAGCCCTGCATCGGGCTCCCTGCTTGGCGGGAAGCCTGCTTCTCCCTCTCCCACTCCCCCTGCTTGTGTTCCCTCTCCCGCTCTCTCTCTCTCTCTCTCTCTCAAAAAATAATAAAAATCTTTAAAAAAAAAAAAAAAAAGAGTGGGTACCAATACGAAAGAGTCATTTCAGGCATACGTGGATGGTGTCATGTGCAAAGGTCCTGAGGTGGAAAATGACTTGGTTATTTCCAGGGCCTGATATGAAGGCCATTGTTGCTGAAATGTGGTAAGAGGGAGAGGGGCAGAAGATAAAAGGAGAGAGGAGGACAAAGGTAGCTTATATGAAACTTTGTAGGTCATGGTAAAGAGTCTTTATATTAAGAATAAGAGGAATCGGGGCACCTGGGTGGCTCAGTTCATTAAGCATTTGCCTTCGGCTCGGGTCATGATCCCAGGGTCCTGGGATGAGCCCCACATAGCATCGGGCTCCTTGTTCAGCGGGGAGCCTGCTTCTCCCTCTCCCTCTGCCTGCCCCTCCACCTGCTTGTACTGTTTCTGTGCCAAATAAATAAATAAAATCTTAAAAAAAAAGAATAAGAGGAATCTACTGAAGGGCTTTAAATAAGGAAGTGATAGTGTAGGTTTGGGGTTTTTGGAAAAGATGACTGTTGCTGTATAAGGAAGTGGAGCGGGGAAGGGCAAGCATTGGAGTGGGGAGTTCAGTGAAGAGGTCACTGCTGCAGATTCATGAAGTGAGGTGTAATGGCGGCTTTGACAGTGCTGGTAGAGGTGGGGGGAGAGTCTAGGCGTCGGTGCTGGATAGACAAGGGACAGGAGCCCGAGGAAGGCCTGCAGGTGAACACTCGTTGCCTAGCATGAGTAACCTAGTGGATGGAGGTGCCATTTTCTGAGATGGGAAGCAGGGGAGACAGGGGACAGGACCTGGAACCCTGTAAGGTGCTGTACGGATGAAATGGCGTTCTTCTGTTACTGAAGGTACCCCACCGGGCTGTAGCAGAGTTGGAAAATGGGCAAATAGCTTTTTGTTTTTCAAAGCTATGGCATGGTTATTTGCATTCTCATTGCATCTGAATGAGGCAGTGAGTGGAAAGTTGAATCCATAGCTTCTGCTGAATTTCTTCCCATTCTCCTGAATTCATGTTCACCTCTTCATGGTTCAAGGCCAGCAGATGGGGCTGCATTTCACCCCCAAATCTTGTCTGCAGTTAAAAAAAATGTATTCGAGAGCCACTTGCATGTTTTATTAATAGTGATTTCTATCACTTGGCCCTTTCAGCGTCTGGGTTTGGAATTTGAGTGGCTGGCTGATTTTCATCTCCCTGTAACTGAATGTCTCAATTGTCCTGTATGCATGTTTTGCTGGAGGGCTAAGGCGGCCATGGACTGGGGCTGGAGCACAGCTTATAGGGGCCTCAGTTTAGCAATCCTGCAGGTAGCATCCACTACTGTCCACCCTCTTGATTTCCCTAGAAATGTCAGAATTACAGCTTGCCTGTAGAAGTTTTGCATTTGGGGAAGGAGTTTTTCCCAGGTGGGCGCAATTGCATGCAGAGCAATGTGTTCTATTTTGGGGGAGTAGCCCATGAGAAAAGTTCAACTCCCATCTGTACTGTTGCACGCATATGTGCAGAATTCTTGAGTATGAAAACAGTGGGGGTAAAGAAGCCTGAAAACCCTAGAAACACTACAAGGGATGAAGATTCAAGTCATGCTTGGCCTATTTTCTGTTGATTCTTGAGAACTCTCACAGATAACAGCGGGGTTTGGAGACAGGACTGGAAGGGTATCACTTATGTTTTCATTACCAATATTCCCAGCTTTTTTAAGCCATTCTTCAGCTGAGTCTCCACCAGATGGTCCTGTGGACAAAGCCGCTATTTGTGCCTCCCATTGACATCTTTTTTTCCAAGTGAGAGACTGCCCCATGTGTTAGTGCAATATGTCGCTCAAGGTGAAACATCAATTTGTATTGGTGGGAACCTGCCATTTGCTGTCCCCCTTTTTCTCATGCCTTTCCCTGCCTCTCTGGTCTTTTCTAGGTCTCTGGCCTGTCGGGAGGACCATTGGTGCTGCAGTGGAAGCCAGCGGCTAAATCTCGTGTATGGCGTGGTTAAGGTTGCAGCCTCTCACCTCTGCCTTCCTCCATTTTGGGCTGATTACTTTTGTGCTCTTCCTGAATGGTCTTCGGGCAGAGGCTGGTGGCTCAGGGGAGGTGCCCAGCACAGGGCAGAACAATGAGTCCTGTTCAGAGTCATCGGACTGCAAGGAGGGTGTCATCCTACCAATCTGGTATCCAGAGAACCCTTCCCTTGGGGACAAGATTGCCAGGGTCATTGTCTATTTTGTGGCCCTGATATACATGTTCCTTGGGGTGTCCATCATTGCTGACCGCTTTATGTCATCTATTGAAGTCATTACTTCTCAAGAGAGAGAGGTGACTATCAAAAAGCCCAATGGAGAGACCAGCACAACGACAATTCGGATCTGGAACGAAACTGTCTCCAACCTGACCCTGATGGCTTTGGGTTCCTCTGCTCCTGAGATCCTTCTCTCTTTAATTGAGGTGTGTGGTCATGGGTTCATTGCTGGCGATCTGGGACCTTCTACCATTGTAGGTAGTGCAGCCTTTAACATGTTCATCATCATTGGCATCTGTGTCTACGTGATCCCCGATGGAGAGACTCGCAAGATCAAGCACCTACGAGTCTTCCTCATCACTGCTGCTTGGAGCATCTTTGCTTACATCTGGCTCTATATGATCCTGGCAGTCTTCTCCCCTGGTGTGGTTCAGGTTTGGGAAGGCCTTCTCACTCTCTCCTTCTTTCCAGTGTGTGTCCTTCTGGCCTGGGTGGCAGATAGGCGACTGCTCTTTTATAAATACATGCACAAAAAGTACCGCACAGACAAACACCGAGGAATTATCATAGAGACAGAGGGCGACCACCCCAAAGGCATTGAGATGGATGGGAAAATGATGAATTCCCACTTCCTGGATGGGAACCTGGTGCCCCTGGAAGGGAAAGAAGTAGATGAGTCCCGCAGGGAGATGATCCGGATTCTCAAGGATCTGAAGCAAAAACACCCAGAGAAGGACTTAGATCAACTAGTAGAGATGGCCAATTACTACGCTCTTTCCCATCAACAGAAGAGTCGTGCCTTCTACCGGATCCAGGCTACCCGTATGATGACCGGCGCAGGCAATATCCTGAAGAAGCATGCAGCAGAACAAGCCAAAAAGGCCTCCAGCATAAATGAGGTGCACACCAATGAGCCTGAGGACTTTGTCTCGAAGGTCTTCTTTGACCCGTGCTCTTACCAGTGCCTGGAGAACTGTGGGGCTGTACTCCTGACAGTGGTGAGGAAAGGGGGGGACATGTCCAAGACCGTGTATGTGGACTACAAAACAGAGGATGGTTCTGCCAATGCAGGGGCTGACTATGAGTTCACAGAGGGCACTGTGGTTCTGAAGCCAGGAGAGACCCAGAAGGAGTTCTCGGTGGGCATCATCGATGATGACATTTTTGAGGAGGACGAACACTTCTTTGTGAGGCTGAGCAACGTCCGCATAGAGGAGGGGCAGCCAGAGGAGGGGATGCCTCCAATAGTACTCAATAATCTTCCATTGCCTCGGGCCATCCTGGTATCCCCTTATGTGGCCACAGTCACCATCTTGGATGATGACCATGCAGGCATCTTCACTTTTGAATGTGACACTATTCATGTCAGCGAGAGTATTGGTGTCCTGGAGGTCAAGGTTCTGCGGACATCAGGTGCCCGGGGCACAGTAATCGTCCCCTTTAGGACAGTAGAGGGGACAGCCAAGGGTGGTGGTGAGGATTTTGAAGACGCATACGGGGAGCTGGAGTTCAAGAATGATGAAACAGTGTAAGTAACCTTTCCATATTCTATCCCCCTCCATCCCTTGCCATCTCTTTCTGTCCTTACAATTCTTCCTCATACCTCGTTAATGTCAAACTTGGGTCCCCACCCAGGTGTACAGGATCAGCAGGCACCCCTGGCAGATTCCACTTCCAAACCTCCCTTACATTTTCTCACTTTAAATGGTCTCTGGGCAGGGAATCCTGTGGCAGGATCTAAGGACACAGAACATTCCGTCCACTGGAACTCAAAATGATGGCCGGTGGAGGTGTGGAGTGGCAGAAGTTTTGATGTCAGATTTTGGAGAATTCTTGTGCCGAAGCAGGGACTAGGAGACTGGTTGGGTCTCTCCTTCCTCCTCTCCTCATGCCAAAGGCTCATATGAGCCTCGAGGCTGATCCTTTCCATCCTGAGGTAGTGCCAGCCCAATCAGGGCAACCTCGGGGAAGAAAGTGGCATTGGCTTTTTCTCCCCTGGGGCCATATTGCGGTTGTAATTTATAACCAGATTTCAGGCATCTCTCCTTCAATCTGGAAACTGCAAGCTTGGTTGAAACTTGGCAATCTCTGTAAATGCCTGTAGGCTATTTTATGGTATGAGACTTGCCCAGGCTAGGTGAGATGAGTCAGTGTAGCTTGGGTACTGGAGGCATCTTGCAGAAGCAGAACTCCCAGAGCAGTGGCCACCTGTCTTTGGTCCCAGGTGTGAGCTCCAAAATCTGGCTCCTCTTAGGAATTGTGGGAGAAAATACATCTTCATTGTGGTCATCTCTTTTCACGGTCTAGAATTTTCCTAGAATACTTCTCAGGTTAGTGGCCCATTTAGCCCTTCAGACATGGTGGGTATTGCACTTCCATGACCTTGATCACTGTAAGGGCTCTCCCCATTGAACCTTCTTGTACTAGGTGTTCTGGGGTTTGTTTTGTTTTGGTTTGGTTTGGTTTTTCTCAGATGGATAGCTTTGAAGAAGAAACAGAATGACTTTCCCCAGGATTTGCAGCTTATGGGAGGCTAGACTTTCCAGGGTGGCCGAGGAGGGGGAAACTTGTCTCTGAATTCCTGCTCATGTCCACAACCAAAAAGCAGTAGCAGGAGGGGGAAAGAAGGACAAAAGGGGCATCTAGGAAGGGGGGATGCCAAACTGCTCCAAGACCCTCCTAAGGACACTTTGAGTGGGAAATGAAAACGTACATGTAGGAGAGTGAAGGACGGAGCGTACGGAGAGGGGAGCCCATAGGACCGAGGGAGAGGGGTCACAGAAGCGCTTCCTCCAGGCCCAGGCAAGGCACAGGGCTCCAAAGGGGTTGGATGGTGCTGTCCGCAGAGCTGAGTGAGCCACCCAGAGGACTAGGCTCTTGTGCTCCCTCAATCCCTCCCTAATAATGTGACTCTGGGGGAGACTTTCGGTCTTGGCTCGAGAACTAAACTATCTCATCCGCAAAGTGGGAACAACCACACTTTCCTTGCCTAGAGGCAGGGCCGGATCTTTTTGCAGTTCCTCCCCGCTCTCGGATTTTCTGAACCGTAGACATGGGCACTCAGCCGTAGGTCTTATTTGCACTAGCCGAAGATGGAACAAGGATATTGTCTCCTGAAGTGAAATAGCCATTGACAAATTGATTTATTAGAGCTCTGTTTAGTCATTTCGCTGGGAGGGATAATCATTAGTTAGCCCAGGTAAAAACCTGTGTCTTCTAGAGAATACTGTCCATTTCTATGTGCTCTGGAGAGAGGGTTTATACATACAAAGGAAGGACAGGCCCTCGTTGGGAAGACAAACTCCGTGCAACTTCTCATGTTTATGGCAACGTCAGTATGTAAGAGGTTATTACTGGGCGTTAAATGACATCAGGACTACAACATTGGCTATGATTTGGCAGACTAGTGGTTTCTCCAATTCAGTACTACCAAAGGCACTGAAGAGTCATTTTGGACAGATCAGAGGCTTGGCACCCAATTTCTTTGTCCCATTAACAATCAATTGTGCACTTTAGATCTCTGAGTATGACTAACCCTTCCTCAAGTCTATTTGTGTTTTCGGCTTGAATAATATCTTGGTGTAAATGGGCTTATGAATGATCACTTCTGATACTGGTTTTAAATGTAGCGCAAGCTCCACACGTTTGCGATTCGGGTCCAGCTATTCCAGGGTTTGGGGAACAAGCTATGTTGCCAACTCTTCCTTCGCGTTATATTTTAGACTTCAGTAGACTTGAGACTACCTTTTTGGTTTTCTTCATCACAGAAGAATGAGTCCATAACCTGCTAGTAGTCTGTCTTCACATCATAGCCCTACCCTTGAGACTTTAGATTTTAATTTTACAACGAGAGGCAGTGTGATGTAGCAGAAAAAGCATGGGCTGTAAGTACTCTGGGTTAAGATTCTGGCAGTAGTCTGATTTAACCAGGTAGTCAGGGGAGATTTTATTAATTTATGAGATTATTTCCTCATTAGTAGAGTAGGGATAATAATATTTCTCTTGCAAGGCTGTCATGATGATTCAAGATACTGTATGCAGTGTTGTTCGTATATGGTATATGCTTAGTAAATGAGGCCATTAATAATAATATCAATGAATTAACAATATTCTTCAGAAGACACTGTTGAGGTGATTGGGTTACTTGGATCTCTATGTGACCCTAATTAATAAACATGCTAGTTTTGGGGTTACCATGAAGATTTCTAATCCAAACTCCTAAAATATGAGAGCCAGAAAAGACCTTAGAATATCTTTTAGAGGAGTGTTTCTCGAATTTTAACGTGCTTCTGAACCATCCAGGAAGCTTGCTGAAATGCAGATTACAATTCAAAAGGTCAAGAGTAGGGCCCGAGATTCTGGATTT
This sequence comes from Phoca vitulina, assembly GCF_004348235.1. Lineage (NCBI taxonomy): Eukaryota > Metazoa > Chordata > Mammalia > Carnivora > Phocidae > Phoca > Phoca vitulina. Next base: position 41,308,617 of record NW_022589710.1, on the reverse strand, counting down.
CTAACAAGCTCCTGATGCTGTTGGTCCCAGCTTAGAGTTGAAATGCTCTAAAACTCTTGGCCAAACCATGAGACCTGGGAAGGAAAGTGGCTTTTCAAATGACTTGCTTAACTGAATTAAGAAGGCTTGCTTTCCAGTTCTAGCTTGCGACTCCAGCTGAGCTAGAATCCAGCTCCTATGCTGAGAGCTTGCTAGTTGTAGCACCAACCTGGAAACTGAAATTGAAACCCTCAGGGTACCTACACGGAAGCTGGGTGAGGCTCCTGGAGCAGTTCCACCTTCCAATCCTTCCCTTTCTGTGTAACTTGCTTTGCCTACCAAGCCCGGGAGCCTTGACAATGTTGCCCTCAATATACTCTTCTCAAAACCGATTCAGGTTGAAGCCAAGCCTATGCTCTGCCAATATTATTGGGCTGTGAATTCACTCGTTTGGTTTTATGCTTTCCTTCTTCAAAGATGTCCTTTAGCACCACGGTAGGATAGAAAACCATGAACTTTGAAGTCTGACAGGCAGATGTGAATCTGTCACTCACCAACTGGGTAACTTGAACAAGTCATTTCACCTGTCCAAACCCCAGATATTCTCCTGGAATGGCAGGAATAGTGATATCTCTCCTGCAGGAGCATGATAAGTACCACATACAAATATGAAGAAAATGCACCTTCGCAAGGTGCCTGCTCATCGAAGGTGCTCAGTCATTCAACAAACATTTGTTAAATGTCTGCTACATACCAGATACATTACTAGGGACTGGAGATAAATACATGAATAGGACAGGATGGCATTTCAGCTCTCTGCTGTGTGTGTGACACCACTGAAGTTTCTAAAGCAACCTTCACTGAGGACATAGTAGTGAAGCAGACGGAGCGGGGGTGGGTACATGATGCCCTTAATCCCACATTACAATAAACGCTTGACATTTGAGAGAGATCCTATTGACATCATGATCTAGAAGAATACCCACCTTTGTGACTACCACTACAGTACATCCTTAGAATTATGGCCTTTGAGCCTCCTGCAAACAGTAGCAAAACCTCGTGGAGATACACAGGCGTGCTGTCGGCACATTAATCTCACTCACTAAACCCGCGTCTGCTCCGTGTCCCAGGCTCACGGCGTGTTTCTGCAAAATAACAGAATATTGCAGTTCATGGACCTTTGGGGTCTCTGAGAATAGTCAGAGTCATGGATGTCAAATAGGCAAAGGCCAAGATCTACTATAATTAAATGGCATAGGCCTCCTTCGAAGGAGAGCGGAGTATTAGCTGTGCCTCACGTTAAAGCCCGAAAGTATCTGACCTCCCACTTTTATAAATTATGAAGCTGAGATTCAGAGAGGGAAAGTGACTTGTCCAATATCACACAGCAGCTAGATAGGATAGAAAGTTAGAGCTGGTGAGGTCTTTTTAGAGCCTACTGATTTGATGTCTCCCCCTCCCGGTTTGGACTTTCTTATTTTTATCCATCGGAACAATATTAACTTCGGAAAGCATATAGAAATTCTCAGGTGAAAGATGCTTGGGAAGTACAAATCCAACAGTATCACGCGACTAATATCTTAACTTAGAATAATAACATATTATGGACTATTTTTAATCTCTTGGTTCGCCTTGAGACTGTTCAGGAAGAAAAATATCGAGTCCATAGAAATTTAAAAAAAAACAAAACTATCTTCGCGATCTCTTCCTGAGAAAAGGTGTAACAAGCATAGATGGGATATCTTTTAGGCAGTGCTGGTAAATTGTAGACAAGACCTTGTTCCATGAAATAATGACATTCTTTCGAAATTCTGCAGGCCATTCTCTTCCAGGTGTGCTTTCTCTGTAAGGTTTTCACCCCAGGGAATCTTTCCATCAAAATATGGAGTGCTCCAGGACACAATTTGCACCTTCTCCAATTTAACTAAAACACAGTAGGCCTTTTCTTTTTCTTTGGCTCAGCTGGGTGTTCAGGTAGTCTCTTCCCTTGCCATCAGGGAGATTATTTGCCCCTCGAATGCCCTTCTTGTGCTTGAGAAAAGTCACATGCTGCAAGGTTAGTGAGGGTAGGAGTAGGGTGGAGGTCACAATCATGCTCCCTCAGGTGGCATGCCTCCCTTTCGCTTTCCTTCTGCCTTCAGTGCCTGACTTCCAGTAACGAGATCTCTCTCCAGCTTTAGGTAAATAGTCAGTTACCAGGACCCATAACTTCATGGAACTCACAGTGGAGCTCTGTACGTGGCTCAGAGGGGTCCTGACGGCAGGAATCCATAGCTAAGCCAGTTGTGGAATGGAGTACTTAACAGGACAATGGAACATTTCAGATAGGGTTGCTCAACTCTAGTGCTTTCCCTTCTGGGCCCACAGGAGTGATGAAAGCCTATGTGACCTTCTTAGCAGAAGCTTTGGTGGTTGTGCCCAGGAAGGACCTACATCCTGATCATTTTTTTCATTGTAATTACTGAAATGGTCAAAGATGATGTCAAAGAAGGTCATATTCCAATTCTGGGATCCATAAAGCACCCCAAGTCTACTTAAACTTGACATGTTTCCAAAAATCTGCACAAGTCCAGAGCCTTCCTGGTTAATTTGTTTTAGGGGCTGAGGTGCAGTATCTCCTGGCAACCTTGGATAGGTCCGCATTCCCTCGGCCCGACTTGATCGGAGTTCCTATGCAGAAGAGCAACCAGCGTGCCCACCCCTGCTCTTCTCACGCTGGCTTGCCCTCCGGCTGGAGACAGCTCAGTGGTGCAGGGTTGGAGAGTCCACCAGGGAGAACGTTAGGTTGGTTTGAGGAGAAAGGAGCATTGGGATTAAAGATGATCACATGACTGGCCAGTCAGGAAATGAAGCAGTCTTATCCTCAAAGGCTTTCCTTCTTGGAGAGGAGCTAGTTGGGCTTTGGGCAATAATAATAAAGGGACACTGATGGAGATCCTGCCACAAGCCTTGCTTATTTGTTTTGATTCTTCTGGTTCTTCAAGTCAAAGTTTCCTTGTTCGTTCACAAGAATGACAGAAAGGGACAAAGCCAGGTGGATGAGTGGGGAGGACTTTCTTGTTGTCCAGCCTTTCATCAACTTCTCAGGTGTGTCTGGGTGGTACATGAGCACTAGTTTCTTCTCTGCCCTGGGCTGTGACGCTGTCAGTTCCATGAGGAAGGTAGTAGAGTTTAGAGCTACGGCTTTCTGCTTAATCGAGATCTTGTTTTCTTGTTTTTTAAGAGAGAAACCAAGTTGTGCTTCCAGAAACAATAGAAAACCCTGGCATAGAGTCAGTCGTATATAACGGACAGTTGGAGGGAGAGAACTCCTTGATCTGCAAATAGAGCAAAATCCCCATATTTCAATTCTGCACAAGTCCAGAAGCATGTTGCGGGAATCAAATGCTTTGAGGGTTTTGCTAAATGACCATGAAGGAAAGCACTAGGTAAACATTCTCAGGTGGCATGATAGTTACCATTCATAGGAATTATATTCCAATCCCTGCCACCTACCAGGTACCCAAGTAGGAAATTACCTGGATACACAGAAATGAAGACAAAGTTGACGGTGGGACTTATTCTTTATGGAGAAATTTATTTTTCTGAAAAAGGAATCCCCTCTAGGTATGTGTCTACATTTGAATTTAGCTGTGGCTGTGGCACCATCCTGACCCCTTCCAGCTAAGAGTTGGCGTGCATGGACATAACCTGGTTAACCTGTCCCTGCGTGACCCCAGTCCAGTTACCGCTTGGTGGTTGGGGTTCACGACCCAGTTACATATGATACAGACAATGCTCTACTGTGAGTTCTTTAGTTGGTGCTTTCAAAATAGGACATCTTGATAATAACTCAGTACTCAGAAGACGGGTGCAAAACAAATTATGGATTATAGATGACTAATACTGCTTCTTCTCCCTAGTAGTCCATCTCTTTCCGGAGCCGTTGGCCTTGATTTTTCTATCTTCGGGTGTTGCCTTGTGAGGCCCAGATGATTTCTCTTTGTGAACCCCATTACGGCCTGACCCTCTCTGTCTGAGCCGTGGTGATCTGGGGGTGTGCTCGCCGCCAGCGCTGGGGCTAACCATGGCCCTGGCTGCAAATCTCCATATGTGATTGCCTTCTGTCCCCACTCACACCTTACTTTCTGTTTGAATACTCGTTTTCTCACACTCACTGTCTCTTCTAAATGTTCTGAGCTGCAGCTTTTCTTACTCTACTCTGCACACTCCAGGTGCTGTCGCCACAAGAGCTGTGGTTTCCACCCTCGCCACACTCAATGCCTTCCTCTCTGCCTCCCTGAGTCCGTGTCCTCGTTTATTCTTATCCTGGTGCCTGCATCCTTTTCCCTCACACTGCTGGCCTCTCTACTGGGGTTGCCTTGTGTCTCCGGTCTGATCTATGACTTCTTCGAGTGATCAAGAACGAGCTAGGAGTATCCCTTAAGCAAGCCCATCATTTGGACAGAGAGAATGAACTTCACGATAATCCCCAGAAGACTGATGTCCCCCAGGAAGCAAACCACTCATGGTGGTGCTCTTTCCCCCTTCACCACAAAGGTTGTATTGTAGGGATCAGCACCGACCAGAAGTGGTAGCAGAACGCTGTCAGGCGAGGGAGCCCTCGGGACCACCCTCTCTTTCTGATGCTCTCCCCGCTGACCCACGTGGTCTCTGTCTCCAGAGTTTCTGCTTCTCTTCGTGGCCTTCTCCCTTATTGCTTCCAGCTTGCAGCGAGACCTCACAGACCAACTGTTTGAGTTCATGGCTCCTCTTTGCATTTAGCTCCCAGCTCCTCCCTGGAAAGATCTTCTACCTCAAATTCTCAAGAGAGGGAATCTTATGGTTCCATTTCCACCCCCCACCCCCAACGTTGGCCATGTCAAAGTCCACCGGCCAGGTATGTCTTGGTTGCCCTGAGTCAAGCCAAGCCAAGATCCCCTTACCCCAACAGTTAATCTGCCAGAACCAGATGGTGGGGTGGAAAAATGAGGTTGCCACGAGGATTCTGTGCTAAGCTACCTAAGCAGTGTGTCTATCAGTGGCGGCAGTGTCGCCTAGAAGAAAGCACCAGCTGAGACAGTCATCTGTCACCTCCAAACTGGCCTCTAGAAGGTCTGCAGAGCGAGCACTGTGGTCAGTGCTGGGGCCGTAGGCTGGAGAAGGGGAGAAACAGCCTCCTCTGGAGGCCCCAGCCCGACCCAGTTCATCCAGCTGACCACAGACCCAGCAGCCGAGATTAAACTGGCCTCTGCCCAGGTCAACAGAAAACATTCGATGCTCGATGGCACAAATCTCAAGGCTACCAGGGTCACTTCTCCCCCCCCCCCCCCCCCCACCTCCTGGTCTGTCCTCTCCAGGAGACTAGCATCAGAAGACGAGCCGCTGTCATTTTCGACTGTGCTATTTGAGTACTGAGTCACTTTCAAAGCCTCCTCCTGGGTTTGGGTTTCCAGACTGGCCTGTGTTCCAGACCAGGACAGAAAGCTTTCCTCCCTCCCATGCTCGCCAGGAACAGAGTGAGAGCCTTTCCTTCGCCACCCCTCCCCTGTTGGCCTTAGCTGGAGCCAGCAGGCACCCCCCCGCTTTGTCTTTGGAGCTGTAACTTGATGGGCTTCCAGAAGCTCCCCGGAAGCCAGAGTATTCCTGTCTCCAGGTGGCACAGTGTGTGACTCTGTCAGCCGCCTGTGTCCCCGGGCTCAGGGCGAGGTGTAAGATAGGACTCCTCTCATGTCAGCTGCAGTCAGTTCATAGTGGCTGCCCACAGGGCCATCTTGGAAAGGACTTTTAGGCTGGTATCTGGGCTCACCTGTGGCTACGGGAAGGAACATATCTGCCACCTCTCGTCCCGGGAACTATCATGGAAGGAACTTCATGGGATAAAGAAACTCAGAGTCTCCATTTCAGTGAAGTGCATAGCGTGAAGTTGCCACTCTAACATGGGGCCAATCCTAACGGAAAGAAACTTCTTGAATCACACTCTTTATCCTACATAACACAGAACTTTCTTCTGTTCCCCGGATGAACCCATAAGTTCCCGTTGGACACATGCAGCGGATGATTTCCTTGTCAGACTGGAATCTTCCAGAGCCCCTGCTAAGCTATTGGGTTTTATAAGCTAGATCAGTGGTTCCCAGCCAGCTCCCTTTCACAGGCCATTTTAATTATCTGCCCCTCCTCATGGAACCCATGTTTTAGAAGATCCGCTAAAAATTAGATTTTCCTTTTTTTTCATAAAACATAGCAAAAGATAACTCGTGTTACTACAATGAGTTAATCTAATTCTAGCCAAAGCAAAGAGGAATGACATTTTAATTAACCCATGTGGACTGCTGGAAGAAAATACACTTTCTAGTTTGGGGGTTGGGGAGTGAGTAGAATGAACACAGCCAAGGGCTGACTTTCAAAGGAACTCTCTGATGTGAAATGCTCTAAAAATATGAGGCACTAACTGTTTAAAGTTATTTTGATGAAGGTGACCCCATGGGGAGATCGGGATACTGGAGAATATATCTGAATATATCAGACTATAGGGCAATGGTATTGGTTACCTAGGCTTCACCATTGTTCAGACCTTGGGGGAAAGACTATTACTGTTTGTTTTTTTTTCCCTTACATAATAAAACTTTGAATATTTACATGAACATACTAAAAAAATAAGGATTTTGTTACACCTTAGGATTAATGTTATCATTTTCTTCAGATTAGGTAACAGAGTCTAAGAAATATTAAGTGATTTGCCCTAGAACACAGAGCTTTTAAGGGCAGGTATCAAAACCCAGATCTTCTGATTCTAAATCACACATTCTTTCTACTATGTTCTATACTTTAGCATCAGAGTAAGGTCATGAAGCTGACAGCAGCAGGCTTTCTTCTCCTCATATGGAAGAAGCTAAGGGCGCATCCCCCATCTCTTCCTTAGCAGCAAGGGTTGGCTGCTTTCCTTTCAATTCAGGGGCACCTGGGTTCGGGGCCGTTGGCAAGGGCCAAATAAACTCCTTAAGGCCCAGCTCAGAAATCTGGATTCATCCCCCTTGACTGCTGGCTCAGACCTGCCTGCGCCCAAGCTGGTGCACAGAGGACTCTTGTTTGTGCCACTTCACCCTCAGGAACTACCCACAGATGATGCTTTGGCCTGCTGCCTGCTGACAAGGGTAAGGCTGGCGCAGGACTGGTCAGATCCAGGGGGCCTCCTCTGAGGCTGTGTCTATCCGCTGCAGCTGTTGGAGGGCATCTAGGAGCAGGGCTTAGAGAGAGCAGGAGGAGCTCCAGCCTGTGGGCCTGTGAGAGCCTCGATCAGCGAGGCTGGAAGCTGCCGGAGCATGCAAGCAGGACACAGGGGTCCGTCCCTCAGGGCGCCGTCCCTAGACACTGTTAGGCTCGTCCTGTGAGCTGACACGATGAGAAGAGACCCAGTCCTTGTCCTCACGAAGTTCCCAGTCTGACGGGAAGAGAAGTGTCTTGGAAGAGTTGCATATGTGGAGTTTAAGAAACAAAACGAACGAGCAAAGGGGGAAAAAAAGAGAGAGAGAGGGAGAGAGGTAAGCCAAGAAACAGACTCTTAACTACAGAGAACAAAGTGAGGGCTACCAGAGGGGAGAGGGGCGGGGGGATGGGGATTAAGGAGTGTTCTTGTGGTGATGAGCGCTGGGTGTTGTATGGAAGTGTTGAATCACTGTATTGTGCACCTGAAACCAATATTGCCCTGAATGTTAACTAACTAGAATTTAAATAAAAACTTAAAGAAAGAGTTGCTGCAGGAGAGGGGGCCTCTTCAGGCCGTGGCCGCACAGAGGTATTGCCACCGCCTTTCTTGGGATTCAGTTAGGAGGCTTTAGGGGTGACCTCCTCCTGCAGTCACCACAGAAGGACTCGTGGAGAAGAATGGCTAATTGGCTCGGCTTGTGGGGCACCCACAGATAAAAGTACAGGAGTACTCAGGAGTAAATGGTACCCAGACAGGCCCTGTCCTCAGACCAGAGCAGCGCCTGGTTCTTCCCCATGCCTATCACCCCTCGTAGAGACACCAAAAAATGTCTGTTGAATGAATGAATGAGTGAATGAGTGAATGAATGAATGAACAGAGTGAATTCCTGGCGTGTCCCCTGTCTCTGTAGCACTTCCAGTTTGCAGCAAGCCCAGGGGGGCAGGGGACTGGAACACACCTCTCAGGCATGAAGACTAGGGATGCCCCGCCCTCCAGGCATGCCTCCTCTCCTCTCCCAGTTTCAGTGAGATCCATGGGGCCCTCTGAGCTCGGGCATCCCTGAACTTCTCCACAGCCTGACCCCTCCCTGGCACTGCTCCTCAGAGGGTCTGTTCCTGGGCTGCTTAGCTACCTCTGAGCACGGGCTGTCTTTCAAGCTCAGGAGACACCCTGTAATTCAATTAGGAGTTCCCTCCGGGGAGCATGTAATTATGTCCTATCTGGGCCTTGTAATGACAGCCCCCTGCCACCGCGCAGGGAGCTGCCCTGCTCAGCTGCCCAAAACCTTTCACTGGGAGGGAACTAATCTACGTAGCCCAGATTGGATGCAGTTCTGCACAGTACTTCCCCGAAGGCCTTAGAAAGAGTCCCCACCAGCAGAAAGGAGGGAACCTGAGGGTTTACCCCACCCTGTTCGGCTCTTTGCATTGAGCCCCCCTGCCCAGGATTGTTCTTGGCTGAGTGGAAGGCTGAGAACCTCATTCTCCTCTCATGGTCAGAGCCCCTAGGTGTCCCTCAGCCCTCCTAGGGGTTAGAAGGGAGAGGAAAGGAGATTGAAGGCATTTGCCTGTTTTCCATGTTAGCTTGTGGGGGCTGGTGTTAGGTCAACTGAGTTACCTGGTATTTTGCCTGGATGATTCAAATGTTGCATTTTGTGGGGGAGGATACCTGCTGTTTTGAGCTGTGGGAGAATTGCCTTAGCTCTGTGGGTGACTTTTCTTTGCTCCTTTGGGCTCGATTTCTGTGAAATGTTATAGATGGGGAAGCGCCTCAGTCTGATGTGGACAATGCTGAGGGTGGTCTCACCCTTCTATCTCCTGTGTGCATCTTGAGCCCTCCTCTTAAGGAACCCAAATCTTTTCCTTGCCATTACATGGGCTCTGCCAAAAATGCCATTGGCAACCTGTACTGGGTTGAAAAGAGTCCATCCATCCAGATTCATGTCCACCTAGAACCTCAGAATGTGACCTCATACTCAATTAAGGTGGGCCCCAGCTCCTATGACTGGCATCCTTATAAGAAGGCCATGTGACAACAGAGACAAAGATGCAGAGGGATGCAGCTACAAGCCAGGGGGTGCCAAGGATTGCCAGCAAACGCCAGAAGCTAGGAGAGAAGCATGGAATAGTTTCTCCCTCAGAACCTCCGCGGAAGGAATCAACCCTGCTTACTTTGAGTTCAGACTCCTAGCTTTCAGACCTGTGAAAGAACAAATTTTTATTGATCGAAGTCTCCAAGTTTGTGGTAATTTGTTATAGCAGCTGCAGGAAGCTAATACCCAAGCCCTGCATAATGCCTACTCTAGACTTCAGTGAGTGAGGGACCTCACGCTCACTGTCAAAGGATAGGTGCACCAACAGTGGGGTTAACTGTCCTCAGGACACTGACCCATAGCTCCCCAGGGCAGAGGAGGCCAGAGCTCATTTAACAGCTTTTTTTTTTTTTTTTTTAAGATTTTATTTATTTATTTGACAGAGAGATAGAGAGCACAAGTAGGCAGAGTGGCAGGCAGAGGGAGAGGGAGAAGCAGGCTCTCCGCTGAGCAGAGAGCTGGACGCGGGTCTTGATCCCAGGACCCCAGGATCATGACCTGAGCCGAAGGCAGCTGCTTAACCGACTGAGCCACCCAGGTGCCCCCTAACAGCTTTGTTATATATGGACTGTCATTGTTAACCCTTCAAATTCCTGTTTGCAAATTATATGAGGGTCCAGAAAAAAAAAATGGCCACTTTCTCTAAGCTATTTACCCAAATCAGTTTAGTTCCTTTATTACAGCTATTCTAATGGCCTCCTCTTTTGTCTTCCAGTCTCCTTGGTCCTGGGGTATTGGTAGTTCTTGGTAATTGCCCAGAGGCTCCAGCTGATGCTGCATGAACTACATGCCCATTTCTCCCTTTCCATCCTTCCAATGGCTAAACTCTGGGCCACTGACAACAGTGCCCCACTGTGTGGTTAAGAGTCTGCCATCTCATGACTGGGAGGCAACAGAAGGGCCTGTTCTCCAGATCCTCTCTCCCTTCGGTGTTCCCTGGTGCCTTGCAGCTGGCCCTGAGATGCAGATGTGCTACCTTCTTCCTTCTGTAAAATGAGGCAGGCCTGGCTGGGACATGACAGCCCGAGAGCAAGGGAGACATGCCTATCTGTGATGAAAGGTGGACAGCCCTCACAGGTGAGTAGGGGGCGCGCTGGATGAGCATCAGGGAGCTGGAGGACAGAATTTTGCTTGATTGCCAAGGAGATTGCCAGTGACAGAAGTGTGAGAGCAACAATGTGGGTAGAAGCCCATATACACATGAGAGGGTAATAGAGCAGGGTGATTAAGTGCATCCACCAGGTGTCACACAGACCACGTTGGGAGTCCCTGCTTGCCTACTTACTGGTGATGTGAGCTAGGGCTAGTTACCTAACCTTTCCCTTCACTTCACTCATATGTATAATGTGGATAATAATAGTACCTCCCTCACAGGGTTGGTGTGAGGATTAAAAATGACTGTCAAACATTTAACACGGTGCCTAGTCTAAATCGCTCATCAGGCATATTGTGCTAGTTATTAGTTAAGTAATGAATAGAATCGTGACTGTGTCGCCGCTCTTCTGACCTATGTGGGCCAGCATTTTGCTCAGGTTTCCCCATCAGTGATTATATTCCTTCTCTGAGGCGAAGGTGAGCTTTTAGGAAGACAGTTGATCTAAAGATAGAAAGCCAAAGAGTCTTCTCTAGAGGAAGGTGGAGGGAAATATCATTATCCGGGCTTTCTTTGACGATGTCAGGGAACATGACAGGCTGCTCTCCAAGGAGACAGCAGCCTCAGGCCGGGGTGAGAGGTGACCTTGGGGTTGATTCCTCTGCATCCTGATGTGGACCTTATGGGACTTGTTTGGGCAATGAAGGGAAGGAAAGAAGGAACGTGGAGAGAGAAGGAGAATAAAAGGAGAGGAGGAGCTGAGAGGATAATTACATGTGAAATCACTTGCCAGTGGGACTCTGGGGTTGGGACAACACAATAATGATAATGCTGGCTCCCGAGGGTTCTTGGGTATCTCTGAGCAGCGTGTAGGCAGTGTTGAGGCCTGTCTTACTCAACTTGCCCTCTAGGCCCCACACTACGCCATCTACCCAGAGCTATTTGCTGATCAGGAAGCTTAAACAGAACAATTACCATTCCAGAGTGGAGTCGTGTGATGAGAAATACAAGCCCATGGGGCCTGGACTCCTTCAGATGGAGAATCCTGCTCTTGATGGCCAAGTGATACGAAGCAAGATAAACACCACTCCCATAGTGCTGTCCAAGGTGCTGCCCTCCCCCCATGCCTCCTGGAAGAGGAAGTTCACTGACCAAAGAGTTAAATCTTTTCCAGCCTGATTCTGGCTTTCCCAGCGAAGGCCTCGTACATTTCCTTTTTATCCTTGTATTCGGAAATGACTCACGCTTGCCTTCATCTTATGTAAGCAAGGCAATTTTCTGTCACCTAATGAAGTGCCAGATAAGAATATTGCCATTTATTTAGTATTTGCCATGTGCCAGCTATTATACGAGGTGTGTGACATGTATTATTTATGATCCTTATACCAGTCCTACATTGGTATAACCCCATCCCAACCCTGACCACTCTGCCTGTGTTTTCTTATGCATGGCACAGGATATTACTAAATTGAAGTCAGATATTTGAAGATTAAGCTTGGGTTTTATGGATGTTCATCCTTCCCACAGTTGTGCAGTCTTTCAACTAAAATTTCCCATGGCTGGGGCCTGGATGTGATCACTGACCTTGCTCCTCTTGGCTCTGAACGCCTTGTTGTTTGATTCCTGCCTTGACATGTCCCCATTCACATCTCTTCCAGCTCAAGAAGACCTTCCCTGCAGAACTCTTGGTTTCTTCCCAGCTTCTGGTCTCTGACCTGGCACTTCCTAACTGCTGGTTAAATCTTGTCCTTACAGGTACTTGTTGAAGCACATGTAATTGCATTCGTGTATGTCAAACACAATCATTTTGGCCACTTCACGTGGCTCATCCAACGCTAGGGATCCAGTGTTCTTAGCTTGTCTCTGTATGAACGTTGCTACCTCTAAATTCCCACAAGCTATTTCCTGAACAAGAGGAGATAAAATGCTTGCCCATTCCCATCCTTCATCTCCCAACACTTGGAGGTTCCCCACTTTTTAAATGATCACTATTACTGCCACCACCCAAGGCTGAAGAGACTCCCTTTGTGTTAGGGCTTAGACCTCATCCGTGGTGTTCTGAATGTCTTTCATATCCCCTTCTGCTAATGCCCTCCCCCACGCCAACCAAGCAAGGAAGCCGACAAACAAAAGCCAAACCAAATGTGGTATTATACAGTATAAAGGACAAGAACATCAGCTTTGGAGGCAAGTGGACCTATGTTTGAACCCTGATTCTGCCACTCTTTAACTGTGTGCATAAGCTTTCTATTGCTGCATAACGAATTACCACAAACAACACTGATTTATTATCTCTCAGTTTCCATGGATCAAAACTCTAGAAACAATGTAGCTGAAGTCAAGGTGTGGCTGGAACTGTGATCTTATCTTGGGGTCCTTTTCCAAGTTCAAGTGGTCGTTGGCAGAATTAATTTCCTTGTATGGCTTGCTTCTTCAAGACAGCAAGAAAGAGACTCTCACCTCTTTTAAAGGGCTCTCCTGATCAGGTCAGGCCCACCCTGACTCATTTCCCTTGAAGTCAAGGCCTTAAAAGTCAACTGACTAGGGACCCTAATTATATCTGCAAAATCCTTTCACCCATGCCTTATGATATAATCATGGCACATAACCTTTACCATGTTCACAGATCCCACTCCCACTTGAGGGATTATACAGGGCATGTATGGAGGGAGGGAAAGAATCTAAGGGCCACTTTAGGATTCTGCCTACCATGCTCTGTGACTTCAGGTCAATTGCCTAATCTCTCTAAGATTCCGTTTTCTTACCTGGAAAAAAAAAAAAAGGATGATAAAACCAGCCATATGGAGTTATTACAAAGACTAAATGACATATAATATGTTGTAAACAGTGGCAGACAGTAGACACAAGCAGGATTTCCTTCCTTTTGTTGTTCATCTGTCCTGTAGTCTTTGTGATTTGAAATACTGTAGAAAACCATTCCAAGGAATCAGAATGATGCCAGAAAGTATAGCTGATTCTTTTTATTTGCAGTAGTTCTATTCCATAGAGTTGTTGCAAACACTGAATTAGTGAACACTAAAGCATGGCGTGGCAGGGAAATACACTTGGTTCCTGAGAGCCTCTCTCTGGTCACAACGTTTTCATTAACTGGCGACACTTTAAGTGTGTTTCTGTTTAATATAGACTATTGATTAGTTAGCATTTAACAGCACTGTAGCTCATGCTTGAATGAAGCTCATCTAACATACAGATTTTCTCCATAAGGCATATTGCAACCTTCTTGCCCTTAGGAACACAAGACAGCACTTCGGCACTATGCTTGGGGGCCAATTTTATTTATTTATTTTTTAAATTTTTGTGTATTTTTCTTAAGTAAACTCTAGGCCCAACATGGGGCTCGAACTCATGACCCTGAGATCAAGGTTGCATGCCCTACTGACTGAGCCAGCCAGGTGTCCTGTTTGGGGGTCATTTTAAACAGCAAAATATAAAAAAAAAAAAAAACCCCACCAAAATGTGGAAAATGTGGCACTAAATAGACCGCAAAAGACACTTGTTTACAGAATGAGATGAAACAAGAAGGCAGAGCATCACCTTGGTCGACCACCTGGGAGCAGGTGGTCGGGTGACCCAGATTTTATAAATGTGCAGATATATATATATCAGGAGGGTTATTTTTTCATGGCTAGATCCAGGCGTAGGAGCCAAGGCCAGAAACAAGCATCCTTTCCCCCCTTTCACTTGCTGGGCCTCTTTGGAGAGCATTCATCCTCTCAATACATTTCACAGCTCTTCTGGGGTACCATTAAAAGAGGGAAACTGAGTCACTACTGATTTAAAGAAAAAACCATTTGCCTGTCACCTGGTACTAAGGGGTGAAATGTGCTTGTGTAGCTTTGTGAAGACAAGGACTGGCCCCTGGGCTTTGCTGCAGACCCAGATTCCTGCCAGAGGTGCTTTGGCTTGAACTTCTGGACATGGCATTGTGGATGCTACAGATCTTGCACTGCCCAGAATGGGGAGGCATCCCCAGTGGCCATTACATTTCCAAGAAGGTTGAAGAGGTGATGCCCAAGTGGCTAGGGCTGGTGTGGTCGGCCAAATACAGTGTCTTCTCCTCTCTTTCGTTTCCATGCCATGCGGTGAAGGATTGCAAGCAGCCCCAGCTGGTGGTGGCTTTGAGACACATGCATAGCGTTGCAGAGGAAACCTTATACCGCGCCTCTACTTTGGACACTTGGGACATGCTGTCTTTCGGTTCTGCCTGCCTTCCTTCCTTACACTCATCTGCTTTAAAACCAGCTTTGCTGAGTGCTTGTCTTTTCACCTCTTCGTTGGTGACATTGAAACCCTTCCCTTCTTCCTACCCTAACTGTGGCTCATTAGACCCTGGCAGCAACAGCTGTATATGCTGGGCAGCAACGCCTGGGGGGCCAGAAATGGGGCTGGGGATTCAGTGCTGGGCAGCAGGGTGGTGCAGTGGTTTTCTGGGGCAGGTGAGCTCATTTGTTCCTTTTGTCCTTCTGTTCCCCCTTCCCCACCCCTTTTACTGAACCAAAGGAAAACAGAAAATGATCTGTTTGGCAACGTGGCTATTTCTGGGTACCAAGCCTGCCATCTGCGGGGAGCCCTTCTGTATCATCAGTCGGCAGAAGAGCAGAGCAGAGCCCTCCCTGTGTTCTGCAGCTGACACAGCAGAGCAGCATCCCTACTGAGGGCGCCAGGCTATCTATTTCCTTCATTAAGAAATTAAATAGCAGCACTGATTCTATATTTAGAAATCGCACGTAGGTGCGACCGTGGGTGTGCACGCACCAACCAAGCCGGCTGGTACCACCGCCCTTCTTCTGTAGGGACTTGTTGGATTTCATCATGGGGATGTACGAAATCCAGAGTGAGTTGAACTGAAGGTTTAGAGGCTTTGTGCGAAATTGGTACCCAAGGGCTTTGCAAGTGGATGAGGGATTCTTCCCGGATACTTCTCATTCAATCTGGGAGCCAAATAATCAAGCATTGAGAAAAAGCAAAAGAGAAATTGAAATGGGATTTAATCTGAGAATTTCCGTGCCTCATATGAACCACATCTTACAATAAGAATTATGCTTTTCCATTCCATGCCCCGTCAGCGAATATGATTAGTGGGTACCTAGTAAGTTCAGGGCACTGGGCTAAAAGGGGTTACCAAATGTCTTCATTTAACAAAGTCCTGCTGAGCTCCTAACCTGCAACAGCGCCGGGCCTGGTGAAGAGTAATGTCAGAGAGTGTCAGGCCTTAAAGAGCTTTCTGTTTGTCAGGAGACAGCAAACAAGTGAGCCAACAAAATGATTTACCATTTTAGAGATAGTCCCTAAATTCACAGAACTTACACTCTTGTTAGGAAGGCAAAATATAAACTTATGAGCATTAAAAAAAAAAAAACCACCACGACCATTGAAGACAGTAACAGAAGAATGCCATTGACAGCTGAATTGTACAGACTCTAATGACTATACAAATTCACTAAAAGAGATCATTATGAGCTGGAGACAATCCAAGAAACTTCCTTTTGGAAGTAGGTTTTGAGCCACACCTTGAAGGGTGAATCACTTTCGTTTTTTGCTTCCTATAAAAAGTCTTAGTGTCGCACGGAGGTGAATGGAAGGAGAGGCTGTGGCCCCTGAGGAGAAAGATTTCTCTAAAGATTTTTCTGATATCAGGTGTGAATGTATTCTTTCAACCAACCTTGTTCCAGTTCATCCTCTGTGCTCCATCACGCGGCAGGAATACGGGGACAATCCAGACACAGCCTCTGTCCGGTCTGCTGGGGGGCAGACTTACAGACAGTGACAATACAAGGAGATGAGTCCTATAGGAGGCAAGTGATGCTGGTGTGGGGGGAACTTCCAAGAGGAAATGACTAACCGTGGGGGAGAATGAAGGGGATGGGTGTGGGGGAAGAAGTCACAGAGGATAAGTAAGCACCCGGGCGCCGTGGAATGTGTGCATAGCTAAGAGCCATGTTACCTTTCAGCACCCAGATAGTAGGGGATAGGGCTGCTGGCTCTCTGGGGGCAGAGAGAGGTGTGGCCTTCTAGAACAGCAGCTGCAAAACCACCAAGTTACTGTTGCTGTCAGAACTCACTCAGATCGGCTCTGCAGTCCACAATCCAAACACTTTCCTAGGCATGAATTCAGTCCTTTCCTGTGGCTGAGTGGTTCTAAGCCTGGCTCCTCATTAGAATTACCCAGAGAGTTTAAAAAATACTGAGAGTGGGGGGGGGGGGGGGGGCACCTGGGTGACTCAGTTGGTTAAGCATCTGACTCGTGGTTTTGGCTCAGGGTCCTGAGATCGAGCCCTGTGTTGGGCTCTGTGCTCTGTGTGGAGTCTGCTTGTCCCTCTCCCCCCTCCTCTGCCCCCTCCCAAATAAATAAATAAATAAATAAAATCTTAAAAAAAATACTGATAGCTGGATGCTACCTCCAGAAATTCTGATTTCATTGGGCTGAAGTGGGGCCTGGGCATCAGTATATTTTAAAAGCATCCCAGATGGTTATAATATGTAGCTAGGGTTGAGAATTCCTGCTCTAGATTACCTGTCTGCACTCCAGAGGTACTCCCAGACCCATTCCTTCATGAGTGGACAGGTTTTTTTGCAGTAGGAGATGGAGAGAGTTCTGTGCCAAGGCTCCGGAACCAAGCACACCCAGGCTCAAGACTTCATGCTCCCACTTAGTGGCCACCACTTAGGCAAATTGCTAAATTGCCTTAAGTTTACAAATTCTTAATTTATAAAACGAGGACAATGATAGTACCTCCTCACAGGATTATTGTGAGGTTTTCGTGGAATAATTCCCCAGCTCATAAATAAGCACTCACACAGGTCCCATGGGTTAGACCCAAAACACTTAATGTTTGAAACCAGAGGGAACAGCCCAGATGTAAGGAATTTATGCCACTAAGTCAAAATTCTATGACCACTGTTCAGGAGTAAAAACCTGTCTCCAACAGCTCTTATCTGGGGGATGTGTGAGCGGGAGAGGGAAGAATGAGCCCCATGGGGTTACCTGGGGGTAACCAGGAACAGGAACAGAATGAAGCTCAGGAAAACACTTGACTGTCACTCATATCTGTGCTCAGTGGTGAATAATAAAATGAGTGCAGTTCCTAGACCAAGCCTTTGTTGGTGAGGCAAAGGCAATGAGTTAATTTTGCACCCACTGAAGGATAATTCTAGAACTGTGATTTCTTTTTTTAGCAGGAGAATCTGGAGTATATTTGATCCAAAACAATGCATAGGACAGAGTCTTGCCCTCTCCAAGACTAGATGGGGAAAAAGTCAAATTCTAGAAAGAACAAAAGAACCCTCCACTGAAATAATAACATTTAGATAACCGCTTTTGACTGAGGGTTTTGGAGAGTAGGTTCCACCCATAAATGAAGAGATTTCTATCCAGCCAACCGTCAGAAGGCAATACTGGGCTTCAGTGTGTTTCTCAAGAGAAGAGCATTCTTGTTTGTCTTTGAGAAAAATCAACCAGTCTATTGCAAGATTAATTGGGTCCAAGAATGTAGCCTTACACTAATTCTAGCAAAAAATTACCCTTATTTTACCTTATTTTACACTCAGTTGGGAATAGTTGACAGAAGCTAAATCATATTTTGGGGAACCCTGTGCTCAATGAAGAATCTTTCCGATAAACTACTGATCAATTGCACTACCACCCTCATCCATCCCACTTGACTTTTACGTGAATGTAAATGATCAGAGTTTCTGAGGGTTTCTAGCTCCTTTCCTGGACTCTGCAGGAACAGGGTACAGCATCTCTCGAGAACGCCCTGGCTGATTGTTCAGGAGAGATTGGAAGCCTGTCTGCTCCAGGGGTAACGTGAATCAGTTGAAAAGTCACCTTATCCATCAGACCTACTTCTTGAGTGGGGTTTCTGACTCAGCCCAGCTCAGGTTGCTTGCCCTTCCGACTTCTCACTCGCTCACATGGGGCTGCATTGGCCATTAGGTGCTGGGCTGGGCTCTGTGGAGCTGGGTTCTATGGTAGGACTCTTGTCATTGGTGAGAGAGAGAGGCCCTTGGGGCCACTGGGATGCATCTACAGACCCTGAGGGTAGCAGCCAGATGGGCACCTTTTCAGAGAGAAAACTGGATTATAAGGTGAAAGGTCAGCCAGGGAGAAAGAGAGAGAACCAATCTAAGAAAGGTATGGAGTCCCTGGGCGTGTTGGCAGAGGAGATCAGGGATGGCTCTCTAGGAGGTAATACTTCTGTATTATAGCATTTAGGTTCTGGTGGTATGCATCAATTGATTTATGATCAGTTGAAAGTTGAGAGTATTTCCTTAGTGTCATATCCAAATATCCTCACCTTTCCTCCTATGAAGTCTGGGGAGAACTTGTCCTGTTGACAAGTACAAGTGGTTAGAGGAGGGCCCCATGAAATCTTATCTTATGGAAGAGCTCCACACACTGAAACAAACTAAGGCTACATTTATGAACTGCTGCTTTGGAATCTGTTTCTTTTTTTTTTTTTTTAAGATTTTATTTATTTATTTGAGAGAGAGAATGGAAGAGAGAGCACGAGAGGGGGGAGGGTCAGAGGGAGAAACAGACTCCCTGCCGAGCAGGGAGCCCGATGCGGGACTCGATCCTGGGACTCCAGGATCATGACCTGAGCCGAAGGCAGTCGCTTAACCAACTGAGCCACCCAGGCGCCCTGGAATCTGTTTCTGCTCCAGGCATTGGACCTGACTGAGCTCTAGAGCCAGAGGGATCAAATCCTCATACTGTCATTTATTAGCTGCATGCGCTTTGGCAAGTCACCTAATTTGTTAGCACTAGAGCACGGGGATTAAGACTGTGCTTTGGAGGCAAACTTCCAGGATTTGAATCTTGGATCTTTCATTTTCTAGCTATGTGACTTTAAGCAATCTAGGTAACCTATCTATGCCTGTATTTTTCTACCTACAAAATGGGTATATCAGCATCTATCATATAGCCTTGCAGTAAGGTCTACAGGGCTAATACATGTCGAACACACCTTGAACAGTGTCTGTGCTTACTGTAAGCCCTTAATAACTCTTAATTAAGCCAACTAACTAACCCAGCCACAAACAAAACCCTATTTGCCAGGGTTGATGGAAGGAGTCCCCAAGAGAATGCATTTGAAGCATAGTGCCAGGCCTGACATCAAGTGCTCATTAACTCAGTTGTTCTTTCCAGTATCATCATCACCATCCTCTTTCTCTTCCCTAGGCCTTAGTTTCCCCCAGCTGTGTAACTGGTGACTGCTTCAGCAGAAGCACGGATTGACCTGATGTAGGATGTAGCCCTTACAGTGTGTATGGCCAGATGCTCTAGAGCACACAGAGAAGTGTGGATTTGGTTTCGCCCTTAAGTAGCTTACAGTCTAATTAGGGAGAGATGGAATCCGATGGAAAGGAAACCAAACACATGCAAAGCAGGTCGTGGGAAGTGCCACGTGCTACAAATAAAGGGCTCCTTCGAGAAGGTCTATCGCCATGGGCGATCAAGGGAGAAGGGTACATCTTGAGCTAGGCTTTCAAGGAAATGGCTGAAAGAATTAGTGAAGCAGCCTATGTTACCTACCATGCAGAAGTGGTCCCATCAAATCCTCATAGTCCCTTGATGGTAGGTGCTCCGCCTCAGCCCAGACTCATGACGTCATCTGTCCAGAATCCCGAGGGGTGAGGCGGCGGTGCCAGGACACAAACCCTGCCTTGCTCCGAATCCGTGCTCTCAAAGCCCCCACAGCTTCTGCCTGCGGACACGTCCAGAGCTCAGTGTACAGGGAGGAATGGGGGAGGCACTGCTCTGCAAAAGTGAAGAGCAGATTCCCACTCCTGTGTCACTTCTGGCAAGTTATTTTACCTTCTCAACCCTCAGTTCCTCATCTGTTCAGTGAGGATTGCAGGTCACACCATATATGGCCGCCGTAAGGATGCAGTGATATAACATACGTGTAACTCGTTCGTTAGGCAGGCTGGGCTTAGAAGGTATATGGGGCGGTTTTATGTTCTCCACTCATGTCTCCCAAAGCCTTTCATTGACTGCCCTCCGTCTCTGGGGCATATGCCTCAAACTGATCGATGTCCTGAACAGAATCCATGATTTCCTGGCAACCTCTATGGTTAAAACTATTCTGTCCATCCAGCTGAAAGCACCAATCTCAGACTTCCGCCATGGTGCTTGGGGGTACCGTTGGGGATGCGCGGCCCGCCTCTGGCACACCTCCATCCTGACCCGCTTCTAGACTCCAACTCCTCTGCTATTTTGTCAGGCAGGGGGAAGAGGAGAAATGTCTGGGGTTGTCACTCCCCCTATTGGCATAGCCTAGAATGACTGTGGACCCTCTGAGAGAGGCAATTATAATTCCCTTAGGCCAGACCCGTTCCTCTAAGCCCTCTTGTTTGACCCAGAAGCTGCCCGGGCAGCCTCGTAGCTCCTGCCTGCCCTTTACCTTTATGTTCTTCTCTGGATAGCCATGGAGTCTCTGAGTTCCTCTTTGCTACCCTCCGAGACCAGAGGTCCCTGGAGGAAGGGGAGGGACATTAGGACATTGCACTACTGTCCCTCCTCACCCGGCTGGCTCCAGCTGTCCAGCAGGCCTCCTGCCAAGCAAGAAGCAGCAGACACGAACCCCTGTGTTTTCAGAAGCTCCCAAACTCTTGGGGTTTCACCCTAGCTCCCTTAAAGACTCCCTCAGTACTCTGCTGTGCTCATTCTGATGGCGGCAGCAGGGTGGGCGTGCAGACTGTCGTCTGGGAGTGGAATACCAGTGTCCCTTCTTGGAAGCACCCCTCATGTTTCTACGCAGTTGTCTCGGCACCCCCTTCCCTTGGCTCAGTGGGGCTGAGAGGAAGGTCTTCTCTCCTTTCTTTCATGAAAGGAGCGGGAGAGGCTGAAAATCCCACTCCTCCACACCTCAGGCACCCCTCCTTCTCTCCTTCTCTGTGTTATGGACTGGGCAGGGGGGTTGCTGGAGCAAGGAGAGGGGGAGGCAGGCAGAGCCAGTTCAGTGGCCTTTTGCAAAGTCCTGAGGGAGGTGTCTGGCTCAGCTGTGGGCTCTCTCTCTAAGTCTGGGGAGACTTAAGGCCTTTCTGCCTCAGCTCTGCATTCCAACTGCCAGTGTTGGGATAGCAGGGAAAGTTCCATCCAGCATGCTGTTAAATATGGAATGCATATTAGCACCGTGCCTGGCACTGGGCAGGTGTTTTCTAAGTGGTAGCCAGTGTGAGGTTTACTGTATTATTTTCCTCTTTGCTTAACCTCCAGGGTGGTTATTTATTTGTCCCCACGTGGCAGGACAAGCAGAGCCCTGAGACTGTGGTGCTCTCTGCTCTGTGTCCTTATCCTACCCGGGAGTCGAGACACTCATTTGCAAGTGTTTACTGAAGCCTGCTCTATGCAGAGCACTGCATTAAGCCACAGAGACCACTTTTTCCGAACTCCAAAGCAGGGCACGTGGTTGGGTAACTTCAAGTTTGGGGATCAAGGAAAGAGATGATTGTTGTAGGCAGAGCTCCAAGCCCCTACCTTCCAGGAGCTTACAGTCAGTGCAATGATGGGAGAGGTTGGAACCGAGATTCAATCCGCTTGATTTATTTTTTTTTGAAGATTTTATTTATTTATTTGAGAGAAGAGAGAGAGCATGAGCAGGGGCAGGGAGAGGGGCAAAGGGAGAAGGAGAAGCAGACTCGCATGGGGCGGTGAGCCTGATGTGGGGCTCGAAACCAGGACCCTGAGATCATGACCTGAGCTGAAGGCAGACGCCTAACCGACTGAGCCACCGAGGCGCCCTGACAATCTGCTTGACTTAGATGGGCAGTACAGTGTGCAGAATTACGTGCTCAGAGCAGGAAGAAACCACTGTTTCAAAGAAGCTGCTTTTTATGGCTGGTGGGAAGCATATGTGACCATTCATTCTTCCCTTCCTCCGGTCAACAAAGATGTCTAAGTCCTCCTACTCTAGGTGCTGAAGATGCAACAGTGAACAAAGCAGGTAAAATCCCGGCCCTGTGGAGTTTACATTCTAGAGATCAAAAGCCCCTTTCTCATCAGCAGCTGCTCTCTTTCTTTGAGAAACCACAGGCTGTTCTCGCGGCCCGGAACTCATTGCCCCACAGCATCACACGGGCCGCCAGGAAGCTCTGCAGTCCCAGGCTCCATCCAGGCCAGGGGCTGCGACTGATGGCAGTGTGAGCAGGGACACCCCCTTCCCTGCTGCCTCCCCTCTCCTGAAAGCAAGATCCCAGGGAACATCTGCCGCCCATGGCCCTTCCCCGAAGAGCCCCAGGAAAGGCGTAGTGGGGGATTCCGAGGCATGATGGATTGAGGCACTGTGGACGTGATTCGTTGCCCAGCATGGAGAATGAGAACAGGCCATACTAAGTCATCCATCCTTCTCCCCTGCGGAGGTGAACTGAACAACCCATTTCCCCCAGAGGGTGAAAGCAACGAGGTGCTGAGCGATTTCCAAACTGGGGGGAAGAAAAAAGAAAAAAAGAAAAAAAAAGTCACCACCAGCTTTCAGACCAGACAAACTGGTGGGTTGTTTTGTGGAGCAGATCATTGTGTTTGGCATCCAACCCTACAAGTGGGCTGAAGGCAAGGAATTTATATGAAAACTTCATCCACCTCTGAGCACGTGGTACAAATAAGCATCCTTGTGTTTCCCGAGGCAGGAATCCTGGGTGTGCCTTGATGCCAGCTACCTCCATAAGCACAAAGCTGAATTTTCACAAATCATGGCTTAGGAGATTGTTGCTCATTTTACCAGTTAGGTTACCTCAGGATTCCTTTTGAGTGGCCAGCTCCCTCAGTACTTTAAAAATATGACTTGATTTATAAAAACTTGATATATAAACAGATTTTCATGATATTCTTAGCATGAGAATTAAAAAAAAAAAAAAAAGCATGAGTTTTAAGTCTTACAGGCCTGGTTTTCGATTCTGTTCCTAATTCCAGCAACAGCATGCAGTCACCTACACTGATGAGCCCAGCTGCTTCACAGGAGGTGCTCCTTCCTTCAATAAAGGGAGCTATGACAGGACGTGCCCTAAATGTAGCATTCCTTCATTCAAAACATATTTATTGAGCACCTTCCAAGTGCCAAGCACTGTGTGAGAAGGATGTATTGGTGAACAAACTCTTTCAAGACAGTAAGCTATCTTTAAGCGAGCTCGGCTTAAAACAGCAACCCCATTTGGACGGTCCGTGCCCGAATGCAGCTGATATTCTAGTGTAAGAGTAAGGTAAACCAATAGCTAAACCTGTGGAATAATTTTAGGTTGAGATGGATGCTGGGAAGGAAAGAAGCAGGATGCTTTGAACTCATGGAGGTTGGATGGTCTGGAAGGGCCTCTCTGAAGCGGTGACATTTAAAGCAAAACCGGAAAGAGAAGAGAATGCCAATTACACGAAGAGATGGAAGGAAAATGTTCCTGGCAAAGGAGTAGTACACTCAAAGTTCCTAGAGGCGGTATGGGCTTCCTGTGTTCTAGAACTTGAAGAAAAAGCCAGTGCGGCTGGAGTAAGGGTGAGAGGGCATCCCCTGGTTCCGTGAAGTGGGCAGAACGCAGGTTCTTGGGAGCCTTGTGTATCGGCTTTCTAGGGCTGCTGTAGCAAGTCCCATAAACCCGATGGCTTTAAACAACTGAAATTTGTGGTCTCACCGTTGTGGAGGCCAGCCATCTGAAGTTGAGCCATGCTCCCACCGTAGGGGATCATTCTTTGCCTGCTCCTCGCTTCTGGTGGGTTGCTGGCAATCTTTGGCGTCCCTTGCCTTGTAACCGTGTCACTCCAACCTGCCTTCATCATCAGGCAGCATTTTCCCTGTGTGTCTCTGTCTTCCCATGGCCATCTTCTTATAAGGACACCAGTCATATTGGATTAGGGGCCCAGCCTACTCCACTCTGACCTCATCTTAACCTGACTAATTACATCTGCAGCGACCCTGCTTCCACATTCTGCAGTACTAGAGGCTAGGACTTCAACACAGAAATCTTAGTGGGACACAATTCAGCCCGTATCACCATGGTGAGAAGTTTGAATTCTATTCCACAGGCCAGTCCTGAGTGGTCTCGAGCGGGTGGATGATGTGATGTGATGTGTGCTGCGTAGGGATAAGCTGCTGATGTGTTGGAAGGGTGGTGAGGCTAGAGGCTGGTGGCTAGTGAGTGACTTGTTGTAAGGGTTGTTCCAGGTGAGAGGTGAAGATGGCAGGGACCAAGGTGATGGCAACGGAGGTGGGAGTGGTGGTTGGAGCCTGGACATCAGAGAACAGGAAGAGTGACAAAACGCGCCTATCTATGGGTTGGATGTGGGACGAGGAAAAGGAGGGTCATGGGGATGGTGTTCAGGCTTTTTACTTCAGTTGAAAGGGGGTGATGGTATTGTTCACTTTCCTCGGGCGAACTTGGAGAGGACAAGGTTTGGGGCCAGGAGTGATTTGGTTGGGGAATCACAGAATGGGAAAAATGCAGGAATGAAAATTAGAAAGACCCACCCACTCCCAGTCGCCATCATCTTGCTTCTGTCTAAAATATCATAAGTAAAAAATCCTTCTTTTGTCAGAAAGCTCAATCCCTTGTTAAAATGCAAACATCCCTGGGAGAGGAAACACAGTCGGCCAGAGCACCTTTCCCAAAAGCACCTATTGATTGGGAAATGAGACAAGGCAGCAAGTAAGATAGCAGAGAGAACGGGAAAGAAAGAGCAAAGAAGATCCAAGGCAAAGTGTTTTGATGTCACAGGTGCTCCATAGACTAGCTGTAGGAGTGCGTGCTTAATTTAATTCCATCTCAGTGCTGGAGCAGAACCAAAAGCAAAGAGCCAAAAATGCCAGCAAAATGGGGTTAGGGAGTTGCAAGTTCCTTTCACAGGGACCGACTAGAAGAAAGGGTGTGGGTTGTGGAGGGGCGGGGCGGGGAGGGCAGTAAGAGAAGTACATAAAACTGAGGACAGGACAGGGCTTGGAGTAAAAAGTGGGCTAAACACCAGCCTTTTAAAAGAGAACTGTTCCCTGAGCTTGACCTCGTATGTCCATGGCCTTCTCTTGCCTAATCATTTTCGATAGCCCCGCTTCTTCCGCATTCCTGGCAAGAGTGCACCCAAGCCCCAGCAGCTTTGCTTCTACCAGAGCTGTTTGCATCACAACATCCCCTTAAGCTTGTATTCACTTGCCCTTTTTCGTTTGAATTCCTGACAGTGTACTGAGATTTGGGCATTTGGGATGATAACCATCAGAAGTGGCATCCCGGCTTTGGCACCTGGCATGGTGGGCCCCACTGGTTCCCAACATTTGATGTGCTGCCCTCCATCCTGTGTTCTCCCACCCATGTATGGACTTCACCAAAAGACACGCTCAGTGTCCGCTCCTCTCCAACCTCTTGGCACTTTGCTCTGACTAGGATATTACCACCCAAGAGCATATGAGGGCATCTGCCTTTGCCAGAAGGAGTCCCTAGCCCTTTTGTTGCTTTTTCTGGGTGATGATGGAGGAAGGGGTAGCTGCGGGTCAACCATCTGAGA
This sequence comes from Phoca vitulina, assembly GCF_004348235.1. NCBI lineage: Eukaryota > Metazoa > Chordata > Mammalia > Carnivora > Phocidae > Phoca > Phoca vitulina. Next base: position 41,282,765 of record NW_022589710.1, on the reverse strand, counting down.
ACATGGCATCAGGACCCCTTGTCCAGCCTGTAGAGTGGAGGCTAGTCCGCCTGAGCTGGGAGCACAAGAGAATTTTAAGCATCACTCAACATCCTATTTTATTGTTTCTTTCCTCTTTCCCTTTAAGGCCTCATTGTTTTGAGCTTGAACAAATGGAAAAGGCAACCATCAAAGGCACCAAGCCAACCTTGCCTCAGTTTTATTGCCATGCTGGTGGGGAAGGAAGCTCCCCCCACCCCCATAACTTCAAAAGACATCTGTTTGGTTTGGGAGATTGGGGGGAGGCGCGCGGGCACAGCTCAAGGAAGGAAGGATTTCCTAACTCACGTTTTCGTGGTTTTATTGTCAAACCTGGCAGTAAATTAAAATCAGAAGACAGCAGTCAGTGATTAGCAGAGAGGCCAAGGGTGTTGCCAGGGACAGGTAGCAGAGACAGGTGAATTGCTGGCTGGCCTCACGAAAAGGATTTGGAGGTCTCGTTCTGTCGTGTGGTGAATCCCTAGATGCCCAAGGATGGGCTGTGTTTACCTGAACTCCTACATCTACCGTCTCCTCTCCCCTCCCTTGGGACTAACAAACAGCACACGCTTGCAGAGGCCAGGGATTCAGCAGCAAAGCAAAGAGCTGAATTTATCTGGGCAATCTAGATACCCCTCTCTGAACACCACATTGCCCAGGATCACCACCTCCAAAGGCTGCCCTGAGATGTAACTGGAGAATGGGACAAAGAGCTTCCTGTTTCCTCCACATTTGCCTTCCAAGCTACTTGGAGCAACAGGTGAAAGCCGCCAGCGCTCCACTCGCTTGCCCAGGCCAGACCCAGACAATGCTGCTCCTGTGGCTGGAAGTCTGAGCACCTCAATTCTAGTCTCAGCTTGGCCGTGGATTCCCTGTGTGCTTGGCAAACTGACTTCTTCATCTGTAAAATGAGTTAGCTCTTCCTGTTTTTTTGTTTTTGTTTTTAGCACTAACACACTAGGATTCTCACTAATAAACTCAAATAGTGTCTAGTGCAAGGGGGTGTCCCCTAAACATAACACGTCAAATAGTGTCTAGTGCAAGGGGGTGTCCCCTAAACATAACACGAAGGCTGCAGCATTTACCAGGTTTGCGACTTTCTCTGACTGGAGGCATTTCATTTCAGTTTGGTTTCCTCTTTCTCATTCCAGTCCAGCAAGACGTGATTGCCATAAGGGGAACTCACCAAAACAAGATGAGTTAATTCTTCCATTTTTAACTCATTTCAACCCAACAGGTGCCCTGAAAAGAGCCAAAGGATCCAGGTTCTAGCTCTAGCTCTGCCATTAACCACATGTTAGCCATTCTGGACTCTAGCTCTTCCACTATATGGCGAATGGGCCACTGGATGATGGCAAATCACTCCCTCCCCACTGGGGATGAGAATTTGCTCACTTGGGAACTTTCCCAGGAGGATGTGTGGGGGCCTCATGGCCCTCCTCCTCTTTAAAGCCAGCCCTTAGCCCCAGCCTCTCCTTTCTTGCCTGGGACCTTGTATCATGGGTGGTCTTTCTGTTTCTTCCATTGTTCTCTGACCTAACTTACCACTTCTGAACTGTCACCATGACCTTTACTTTCTACCATCCCTGAACGTCAGCCTGATTTTCACACAGACACAGTGCCTTCCTAAACAATTGCAGGCTCTGTCACATTTTGTAACCGACACATTTCCCGTCATCAAGTGCAAGCGTCTAGGAAACTCATGATTTCTCCCAGTTTCAGCAAGAGAAGTGTGCAGCCCTTGAATTACCCAATTTGATGATGTGAGGGTCAGTGTCTGAATTTGCCTATCCATTCCTATCACTTCTCTTCTATTTTTAGAAAACCTCTCTTATGACCCTGTGTCCTCCTTTAGCTCCATTTATTGAGCACCTACTGTACGTCCTATGGTCTAGCTTTTATTGTGTTCCCCTTACTGATAAAGAAACAGGCTTAGGGGTGAAATGATCTACTCCAGGTCACACAATGGAATGGAAGCTGAGCATCTAACTAAGCCTTGTATGACTCTAAAGCATTGCAGAAGCTCCACCCTCTGTCTCCTCTCCTGAATCACTTCAGCTCCTTCCCTCTCCCACCTCCAGTTCCCATCTGGACTTCTCAGATGACTCGCCATCTCTGTGTCCCCATGTCCCTTCACTCCTCGGCCCTGTGCAGTGTGACTTCTCTGAGATCATCCAAGGCTTCTCTGCTATATTTGATAGTGCTGATCGCTGGCCTTCCGGAAGCTCCGTACCCCCATGCACTCCAGAACGGAGCACACTCTCCTAGAGCTTCTGTCCTATCTCCGTCTCTTTCGCTGGTAGCTTTTTCTCCATCACACCCCATATATATATTGGTGCTCCTCAGGGTCCCACCTTTGCTTCCTTGTGGTATGGTCTCCTTGATCTCTTTCATCCACTCAGGTTGTGTCCACAGTTTCTGGACTGATGAGACCCAAATCTACATCTTTAGCCATGTATCCCATGGCCTGCTGGACCTCTCTGCCTGAAAGCCCCACCTGCGTGCTGCATGGTCACATTCCCCAGGGAGCCACTTCTTCAACCTGGGATTCTTTCAAGCCACGCTCACTTTGCTCTGTGTCCAGTCCAACCCCACGCCCTTCTTCCTAACAACTTTTTCTCACAGACGAGTCTCAGGATGGGCCCCAGGAATCCACACCTTCTTTTTTCCATCTACCTGTTACTACCTCTACATCAGGCCTTCGTCATCTTTATCCTTTACAATGCCATAGCTTCCTAAACGGTCCTTGTCTAGCCTATCCTCCAAGTCCATCCTCCACATGGTCACCAAAGTAAACATGGCTCCTGAAACCCTTTAGCGGCCCCCAACTAAAGTCACTAATAGAATGAGACACAGGCTTCTCATCCTAAAGAGCAGTACTGTCTGTGACCTGTCCATGTCTACCTTGCCTGCCTCATCTCTCTTCACTCTGCTTTAGGCTTTATGTTTTAGCACCACATCACAGCCTCTGGTCCCTGTCCATAACTGGGTGTTTCTTTCTTTTTTTTTTTTTTTTAAATTTTCTTTTTTTGGGGGGGAGAGGGAATGCATGCATGTGTGTGTGAGGGGGGGGGGGGGGGGGCAGAGGGAGAGAGAGAGAGAGAATCTCAAGCAGACTCCCCACTGAGCATGGAGCCCGAGGCAGGGCTCAATCTCATGACCCTGAGATTGGGACCTGAGCTGAAACCAAAAATCAGATGCTTAACTGACTGATCCCCCCAGATGCCCCCATAATTGGCTGTTTCTCATCTCTGTGCCTTTGGGCTGGTCCATCTGCCTTGAATGCCCTCTCCCTTTTCTTGCCCAGAAAATCTTACCTACTCTATAAAACTCAGCTGTAGGTCATCTCCTCTGGGAAGTCTTTACACAAGCACACACATACACATGCATGCACACACACACACACCTCAGGCTGCTTTGGGTATCCTTTTTGGTCTTCCCTAAAATACTTTGTACAAACCTCCACCTTCCCTCTCACACTCCTGCACAACTGTCTCTTCATGTGTCTGTATCCCAGCCAGAGTGTGAGGACAATGACTCATTCACCCAGGTGCTTGACCCAGTGCCCGGAACTCAGCAGGCGCTGAGTAAATGCTTAGAGGATAAATGAGTGGATGTACCAAGTGCAGAGCAAATCTTTAACTTAGATGTCTGGACATGGTTTCCTTTTCCTCTCTCCTCTTTTAGCTTTTGTCTCTCTTTCCCATTAAGCCAAAATGCTTAAGAAGACCAGACCATACAATCTTGAGAGGCAGCCTAGAGATGGAGAGTACTTTAAAACCCATTAAGGCATGGTAAAATATGTCACCTGTTTTCTGTTATATGTGAGTGACATTTCTGGATCTTAGATTTTCCCAAATTCTTATATACACAAATGAAAGACAGCTTTTTAAAGGTGAGATTAGCCAAGGGGCATGATAATAATAATAATTATAATAATAATTATTTTTAAAGATAACCTTTATAGGAAGTGGTTCCATGTGCCAGGCACTCTTACCAAGCAAGTTATATAGTTAACATAATTTGTTTAATCCTCTGAATGACCAGATGAGTGAGGTCCCTTTGCTCTCCCATTGTGCAGATAAGGAAACTGACTTACAGAGAAATTATGTAGCTTGCCCAAAGAAATGTAACCACTAAGTGGAACATGCAGATATTCAGAAATTTGGATAGCATTAAGCCCTAGTGGAACCTGTTCTGCAGGCTAGGTTTTCACAAGCCAACTAGCCTCACTTCATTTCAGAACTGCATTGCACCTTGAGAAGGAAGAAAGGAAAAGAACAGATAAGAATTGATACTTTTGGAGCACCTATGATGCGTCAAGAAGTGCCCGAGGGGTTTTATAAAGATTGCCTTACGTGGCACAACAGCCTGACAAAAGAGGTGTTCTTATTTTACAGATGGAAAAACTGAGGCTCAGAAAGCCTAGGCCACCTGTCTGAGATTGCCGAGGAAGTGGCAGAGCCAGACTGGGGTGCAGGCCTGTCTGATGGCATTGACGTTGCTCCCCAGTTGGGCCTCAGGGCAGGCAGGGCTAATGTTGGGGAGCAGAATGGAGGATGAGCTACCCAGTACCATGAAATGCAGTTCCGGGCATGAGCCCCTGAGATGGTGGCACATTGGTCAGGCTAGTCTTGAGTGTACTGCAGTAACAAAAATCCATCATACCATACAGTGTATCTCTTGTTCTCTAGACACGAAGCCCAAGGTGGGACCTCTTGCGCTCCTTCAGCTGATGGCTACTCCATTTGGAAAGGATGGAGTGGGGGGGGGGGGGAGTCACACAGGTTCTTAACTGCCTTTACCTTGAAATGACACATTTCACTTTCAATGATAGTCCATCGGCCCAAACTGGTTACATGGCCCAATCCAACTGCAAGGGAGCCTGGGAAATTTGGCAAGGGCGTGGCTGCCCAGGGAGCACTAGCTTTGCTACAGTGCCTCGAGGCGTCTGCCTCCTATCCCCACAGGCTGTTAAAAGATGTTGATGGTGTGAGCATGGAGATCTCCTGGCTTGCCTCTAAACCAGTCCAACACAGTTCTCAGAGCTCCTTCCTCCTGTGTGGAAGGAAGACCGGGAAGTCCCAAAGGGGCAAATTAGCAGTTCAATGCCCTTTGAACCGTGTACCCTTTGGCTCTAGGTCTTGGGAAATTCAGCTTTATCCTTTTGCACTCACAGGAGAGAGGGTGCATGCCACGAAACCCGCTGTGAAATGCACTGCCATGTCTTCATGGGCCAAGAGACAGGAGAGAATAGGCTTGCAGATGGAGCCGGGGAGCGCCGGAAGGACAGGGCAGGAAGGGTGGGGGGACTTCAGGCACCCTCCCTCCACAGCAGAGAGCACTCCTCTTTTTATTAAGGCATAGTGCCTCTTTCAAAAATAATTTACAGCACAGAACCAAGCCTGCTGTGCGGCATTACGATTTGTCATTAAAACTCCATTCCTCTTGCCAGAGCAAATGAGCCATTTACAGCCAGGGCGCCAAGATGGACTGTTGCTATGTTTTCTGCCTTTGTTATTATGAATGTTCATAGCTCTTCTCAGACAAGACCCTGAGGATGCCCAGAGGACTTGCCTTGCCATTTAGGTCAATTAGCCAGGCTTGCGGGTGGTTTCCTGGGTATAGCTATCATCACCCTTGCAGAGGACTGTGGGAAACCAGACCTGGGTTCCCCCAGCGTGGATGGTGATCCTGAGAAGTATCGCTTGTACACACACACACACACACACACACACATGCACACACTCAGGATGTGCATACACAGCCCAAAGGCAAACACAGGAACCCAGCACCTCCACCTTCCCAGTCATCAGCACCTCCTCGGAGGGTAGGCACATGTGGGTCAGCAGGTAAACCTCAGGTGAGTTGAGTATCATTAAGGAAGTTTATTACATTTCCTCTGAAGTATGTGTGTAGACAGGCTCAGTAAGTGACCTTCAAATGCCTTTCGGATGTGAAGCTCTTTCCCAGGGTCTTTCTGGTCTCAGGATTCCAGCCCCAGATGCTGTTCTGGGTTGTCTGACCCAGACGAAGCAGAGGACAGTCAAACAAGAAAGTCAGTCAAGTATTCATGGAGGGAGAGAGGGTAAGGAGAGCCCGTGGTGGCTAGAGGAGGACTTCCTACTAGTGAGGAAGAAGAAATTTGTCCAGAGGTCTGAGGGCAATAGCTTTGTGTTATTTATCTCTACATCCCCCTTCTGTACACATACCACACTGGCAGGTACCTAGGAGGTGCTTGATAAATACCTCTGACATTGAATTATGCACAAAAGATTTGATTCTGCCCTCAAGTACGTTACTGTTCAGTTTACAGAAGGCACATGCACTCCTATCTTTGCCTTTTGAAGTCTGGCCTATCTTGCAAATGCACCCCAAATTCTTTTCTCTAATTAAGACCCCTGAGTCAATGCCAGCCTCTCCCTCTCCCTAACAAATCAGGTTTACTCGAATTTACTTAAGTAGCTCCTCCACTGGCCTGTGAACTTCTTGGATCAAGGAGGATATTTGGTTTATCCCTGTATCTCCCACAATGTCTGGCACAGTGGCTGGAGTACAATGCTCAATAAATGCATTAAAACATTAATGAAGCTGACTAAATGCTTTTAAAGTTTTCTAAACTGTGCTTTTCTTCTCTGTAAAATAAGGATGAATAATAATAATAATAATACTAATACCGACATAGGATTCCCGGGAGGATTAAAGGAGATGATGTATATGAAGCTCTTAGCACAGGCACCTGACTCACAGTGACACAGAGTTACTATGACATGGTAGCCTTTAGGGGAAGTTTTATCAGCATTATTTACCTTTCCTATAAAAGAGTCCAAATCAGAATTGTCAGATTCCAGAACACCACGTTTTCTGTAGGCACTTCCCTAGGAGTATAAATAAGTATATTCAGGTCCACCCCATACTCTGTTGAATTCTCTTCCTCCCCTTACAGGCAGTGAGTGTGGCCTGTGCAATCTTGAGCAGGGTATCATCTGAGATGAGTTTGAGTATAGGGGGGAATTCTATTCAGGTCTACCCTGTATAGGAAAATGTGCCTTCCCAAGGTCTGTCCGGCCCACTGTAGAGGAGTCATGCATGGGCATTTAGGCCCAGAGCCCAAACCAATAATGGGACCCACTTTATTCACGCAGCCACATCCTACTAGCACCACAATGATGACTATGCCCATAACTACAACAGAGACTAATTAAAGTGATGATAACATTGACAAATGCCAAGGCACCCTAAGTTCAGACTCCTTAGTGCTCTGTATGAGCTCTTAAATGGGAAAGGAAAACTCTTATACCAACACCTATCATGAGGGATAGATAGTAAGAGCTAACATGGAAGTACAAGGTACAGTGATGTGGGAGAAGGATTTTAACAGCCTGAGGCCTGGTCCTTGATTGGGAGAAATAAAACATGTTAACAGAGGTCACCCAATAACTGCTTCAGGTTTTTCACGGGTTTGCTTTTGTACTGCTTCTTCTAACATCTTCATATTAAGTCTTAATAACCAGCATGTCACTAGTTTAACTTTAAACTGTTAAAGGCACCACTCTGAGAATGTGTGGGATGGGAGGTGGCTTCATTAAAGAAGTGAGTCCTAGGGGTGCCTGGGGGGCTCAGTCAATTAAGTGTATGACTCTTGGATTCAGCTCAGGTCATGATCTCAGGGTCGTGAATCTGAGCCCTGCATCAGGCTCCATGTTTGGTGCAGAGTCGGCTTGAGATTCTTTCTCCCTCCTCCTCTGCTCCTCCCCCCACTCAACCTCTCTCTCTCTCTCTCAAATAAATAAATAAATAAATAAATAAATAAATAAATAAAATCTTAAAAAAAAAAAAAAAAAAGAAGAGAGAAGTGAGTCCTAAAGAAGAAGTAGGGTTTTGTCAAGGTAATATGGGAGGAAGGACATTTCTGGTCAAGAGAAGGAATTGCAGGGCCTATGGAAGAAGGCGCAAGATGGAGTGGAGTATGACCAAATTGTAGAGACCCTTGATGACAGGCTGAAGGGTTTGGACATTACTCCCTACACTGTAAAGTGACCATAGGAGTTCATTTGAGTAAGAGAATGACATGACAGATCTGTGTTCTTGAAGGGTTAGTCTGGCAAGGATATGGAGGACAGGTAAGGGATAGATTGGGGAGAATCCAGAAGGAGGACCACCAATTAAATAATTATCACAGTAATGCAGGTGAAGGATGATTTGGGCCTGAGTTGTGTCCATTGAAACAGACAGGAGGAGATGGGTAAGAAGGTATTCTATGACAAGAAGCAATAGATTTGGAGACTGAATGGCACTGTGGAGGGAGAATAAGGAGGTAGAGTCAAAGATGACTGCCCAGTTTCAATCCAGCATGACAGAATGGATAGGATTGCCCTTTAGTAAGTTGGACAATCTGAAAATGGGGAATAAGCTTGTGAGGTATTTGGAATTCCACTTGTGGTGTGTTGTTTTTTAGATGGTAATGGGACACCCAGGTGAAAATGTTTTAGGCAAATGGAAATATGGTCCTGGCATTCAGGAGAGGTTCAGTGCAAGGGACACAGATTATAGAGGTCATGAGAGTGGAGGTGAGATTGAAGACTTGGGGGTAGACGGGATCACCGAAGGGGAGAATTTAGAATGAAAAAGTCCAAAGGTTAACTCTGTTGTGTCCTTTCTCCTTATGGTACCCTTTGGACCTGAGCACCAACCATTAGAGTGCCATGATGCTTGACACCATCTAGTGGGTGACCATGAGCAAGTCCCTTCTCTAGAAGAACACAGATCTCATCTGTAAAATCAGAGGTCGGACAGGATGCTTCCTGTTCTGTGAAGCCATATTTGGAGAGAATGTAACAAATCGGCTGCTATCAGAAAAGGACATTCTGAGGAAGAACTAAGCAAAGAAAGCCTAACACAGGGAAGACATTTTCTGGTGCTGGTCCCAGGAAGCAGGACTCAGCATAACTCATTGCCATCACAATCAGCAGCTTTTAGCTGCTACTGATCACACTCACAGAAAGAGAAACAATTATAGTTGAGAGTTAACCTTTGGGAGATGGCCAGAGAACACTGGTCTGCAAGACCCATCAATCAAGTGCTATTGGGCAGGTTCAGAAAGTCTGCCTGTCTCACCACACAGTGCCCAGGTGTCTGACCTTTACCAGGTCCCCATTCACCATTTCCTCCGAGAACCTAGTCTCCACACCGTCCGGACTCTATTTTCAAGGAATAGAATGTTTGGTTCTCAATTGTAGGTGTCCAGGATACAATTTACTCCCCCACCCCAATCCTTTCTGCCTCCTTCTAATCTAATTTGCATGTAAATTACTTGGGAATGAATCTGGGGGCCATTACTAGGGGAGGAGTAGAAGGCAGAGATGATGGGAAGTGTGGACGATGTTTCTTGCTACTTCCTGCTGTGTTCAGCAATCAGGAGGTATTCTGGGAGCCCCTCCCTGTTGCCAGGAATTAGTCATAGTGTGAATAAACTTGATAGAAGGTTTGGGATGATACCAGCACTCTAAGGTCAAAGAGACCTGGCTGGAAATTGTGGGAGGAACATGGATCTTTCCCTTCCCTGGGTGCCATCTGAACACCATTTTTCTAGGGCCCGGTTCTAAATTGTGTGTGTGTGTGTGTGTGTGTGTATGAATTTTCTTTCCTCAGTTACAGTCTTAAGTTCCTCAGGACAAAATTGTGTGCTTCTTTGTATTCTCTACACAGCTCCTTGCATGGTTCTAAACAATAATGGAGATTCAAGTCCTTAATTTAGGCAGCTCTAAATTTTCGACATAGGAAGTCTTAGAGGCAATAACTTGGTTGCAAGAGAAGTTTAGGAAGTTTCTTAAAGCACTTTTCATAGATGTGAGAAAATGTCAATTGTGCACATCTAAGAATGTGTGAGGTTCAGTGGTCCCCAAGTTACTTATCATCATTATTTTATTGGTTGGTTGGTTGAGTGATTTAAGAAGCAATGTTTCCAATGTCTAGAGCAGACTGGAAAAATGGAGAAAAAAGAGTATCATTAGGCTTTCCATTTTTTCTGATTCTAGGAACATCTGATTGGGGCCTTTAGGTCCCCAGTATGAGAGCTGGACTCTGCTGGTAGAGAAACTCTTTAGGAAGTGGAAGAGAAAATTGTGAGAACTTGAACACACCTTAGATATAATGCAATAGAACTACTTATTTTCTAACAGACGAAATGGAGACCCAGTGAAGTACAATGATTTGTTCATGATCACATGCTATTCAGGAAAATCAGGACTTCTGAGCTCCACTGCCCTTCCCTTAAGCCAGTGGTTCTCAACCTTGGGGAGCTTTAAAAAACTACTAGTGCTGAATCCTTCCCAGACTAATTAAATCAGAACCTATTGCGGGGGACACCTGGGTGGCCCAGTCGGTTGAACATCTGACTCTTGGTTTCGGCTCGGGTCATAATCTCATGGGTTGTGGGATCGAGCTCAGCATAGGGCTCTCTGCTCAGCAGGGAGTCTGCTTGAGATTCTCTCCCTCTGCCCCTCCCCCAACTCATGCTCTCTCCCTCTCCCTCTAACTAAATTTTTTTAAAAATTAAAAAAAAAAAAAAAAAGAACTGATGGGCATGAGTCCCAGATCTCTCAGTATTTTTTTTATAGCTCCCCAGGGTGGAGAACCACTGCTCTATCCTATGGGGCTTCTGCACTATTGTAACTCAAAATGAGTTCAGAAAAATTTATGGATCAATTTAAAAATATTTACTGAGTATCTACTGCGTGAAAAGGACTATTAAGTGGCTATAAGGTAATTAGATTGGGGAAGAAAAGTAAGGTTATGGCCTAGAATAGCTTCACACTAATAGAAAGGACAAGGGATACAAATGGAATGCCACATTCTTCCACCTCTCCTCCCCATCCTTTTGACAGTGGCAGATATTGCTAATTGATTTTGGCACCCTTTTTCTCTGACCCAAATATGTTGTAATAAGCCTCTTCAACCCAGGGCTCTAGGCAGACATAACCTTTTGATCTCTTGGCATCTGAGAAGAAACCCATTTGTTATTTTTGGACAAGTCTATGTATATGGCTAGAGTTGAATGACTGATTTAGGGGAATAATAAGAGTTACAGCAAGGATTATAGGTTCAGGAGATGGAGAAGGGTCTTGTCTGTCAGGCAGTGATTTTGAACTTGATTTTGTAGGCAATCCAGAGCTATGGAGGCTTTTGCACTAGAGACAATAGGTAAGATTAACCTGGTTACTGTGAAGGACCAAGAGATGGAGTTAGACCAGTTAGAAAGCTATTGCATGGTTGAGTCCTCAGGAGATGTAGGGGGCAGCCAGGGCTAGAACGTGAGGGGTCACAGTAGAAATGGAGGGAAAGGGACAACTTGGGAAACACTGAAAGAGAAGACGTGACAGGGCTCCATGATTGATGGAGTGAGGTGGCAGAGAAGAGCGTGAGAGGAGTCAGACAAATACCAGGTGACTGGGGACATGGTGTTGCTGTCACTGCAGAGAGGCTGGAGTGGCCATGAGACTTAGTGGAGTGGTAATCAGCGGGGGTGTCCCGACGTTTTACCCTGGGAGAAACTTGTTCTGAAGTGGCATCGACACACCTGAATTCAAATTCCTTGTGCCTCCATTGGTCTACCGACTGATATGGCAATGGGGGAGGTAGGCCTTTCAATTTGTCTTGGTTGTTTCTTCTGTAAAATGGGGGCGATGATATTAGTAGTCCTATCACAGGGTTATTTAATTGAGGATTAAATGAGACAAGTGTGGCAGGGCTTTGTAAACAGTGATACATCATGAGCAATTGATTAATTATGGATTCTTCTGGCTCATCCACATGCATGTATGCTGGCCCAGGGGGCCCGAGTCTGGGAGGGAGGCCAGACCTGGACGTGGAGACTTGAAAATAAATTTTCTGTGGGAAAGATAATTGAAGTGAGGCAGTGTTTAAGACCTCTGAATTAGATGTCAGAAAGAGAGGTGGAGATTACAAGAATGTTGAATAACCCCACTTTTAAAAATATTTTATAGTATTTTCATCATAAAAAGTAAACCTCCACATATTCTCCTACCACCAGATACCGCCTGTTGTAGTTCTTTCCATGTTTTCTATTTTCCACATAGACAAATATTAATAAAGGTGAATAAAAAAAGGAGAGAATGAAGAAGACATTAAAGAAATAGTTGAAATAATCTTAACCACGGAGGGTAGTCATAATACATTTCTTTTTTAGAGAAGTGGAGATAGAAATCACAGATTCCTACAATTGGGAAAACTGTAAAGTTTATTTAATCTAAACCTTTTTTTTTTCTTTTGCAAAGTCTACATTTATTGAATATGTGTTATGCTCCAGGTTCTGGGCTAAATGCTATCCATGCAATGTATAGTATTCCCAGGAATCCTACGGATAGGTGGTATTACCACCCAATTTCCAGATGAGGCGGCTGAGACTCTGAGGCTTACTGTCCTGACTGAGGTCACAGAGCCAGGCCTATCTGACATTAGAGCACATGCGTTTAGCCGCTCTGTCACCAGAGCCACCCCCCACGCCCCCCCACCCCCGCTGCCCTTGGCCAGGGAAGCTGGAGCTCTTCCTAAGGGCTGGGTGGGGGGTGTGCTCCCCAAGGGGTTGTCTGAGTCATAAACAGCTGGCCGGGGGCTGAGAAATGAGTCTTCCGTGAAACAGAGCAAACGAAAATATGGGTCAGAAGACAATGATCCTTGTCAACCATTGTGGGAATGTGTGGTGTGGGAGTGGGAGTCACAAAGGATTCCAAAGTCACACAGGAGGCTTGTGACTGCTCACAGTCTCCATTTACGCCCCCCTCCCCTGGCCCCACCAAATCTTCTCTGACATGGCTCTCTTCCTGGTTATCCCCGGCTTCCTCAGACAACAGCCACCCTGTCACCCGGTCCTGGTGGGACAGGGATACAGCTGTACCAGTGGAGGTGAGGAGGCCTCTTCTCCTCAGTGACTTTGAGTCTTTAAACAGAGAACCCTACTCCATAATCACTTGAAGTGGCCTTGGGTCCTGGCCCCTTTTCTTGCCAGCCTGGCAATGCGAGGTAAAAAGATGCCCCAGGGCCAGAGGCTGGGGAACCACTCCCAGCTCCCGCCCACACAATCAGGAGCACTAACAGGATTGCTGTCTCGAAAATGGCCTTCCTGCCTCATTGGCAAGAAAGCCCTCTCCCCAGCTCTGCTCCAAGGCAACCTCCTGCAGAGCATCCCTAGCATTGCTGAGCTGTTCCCATGGCAACAGAGGAAGGGGCTTTTTGCTTTCCTCAGAAGGTTGAATCTTTTCAACCAGAAGGGGGCTGTTGGCTCTGGCTCACAATCCACACTCCACCCCCTACCCTTGTTTGGCTGCATGACTAGTTTTGCAGTTCTGGAGTTTTGAACATAATCGAAAGAGGCATAATATGTGAAAACTGAGGCTGGAAGGCTTAAGGAGGTAACTGGTCCAGAGTTTTGTCTAGCAACCAGAAAACTAGAGGTTTTCCGAGCGAGGAGTCTGAATCGCATGGAACTGGGAGACACTCACCTGGACCCCCATGGGCATAGAGCGGGGATGCTTTTTCAAATTTCCCCTCATTTCCAAGGCCATGACTCAAGATGATGGGCAAAGAGAACCTGGACCTGACCTCATCTTCAGGTAAATGACCTGAGATGAACTCTTCAATCTCTCTAGGCCTTAGTTTTGCTTTAGGAGGCAGTATCAGATAAGAGGCTCCTCTTGGGGTCTAAAATGCAGTGCTTTTGAGTTGCTAGGGGGAAAAAAGAGAGAGAGACTTTTCTGAATTGTTGCCATGTTGCAGATTCTGGGCTGTTCCAGAATGAACACCTTTCTTAGGGTACTTGCCTCATGAATAGCCCTTATTCCCTTCTGCCTCTATTTTATATCAAGGTAGTAAATGAAGCCTGTGAGCAGCCATATAGGCAGAGAACGCTGCATTAAGGCCACCCCCATCACGCCTGACCCCACAGCAGGCTCATCTCTTCCAGACTGTGAACATTTTGAGGTCAGAGACCATATCTCAAAGATCTTTGTACATCCAGCACCCAGCGCAGAGTTCAATAAATGTTTCTTGAATGGATGAACTTGTAAAAATCCCAGATCGTTAAAGCTGAAAGGATCCTTTGTCCTTCAGTCCCTCATTGTACAGATGAGGAAACTAAGGCTCAATCACGTGGCTGGTTATAAGCCAGCTAACGGTGAAGGGAAGACCGGACTGTCTGAATCCCCCGCTGCTGTTGCCCTTCCTGCAGTGTGTCTAATTCTTTTACCAGTCTTGCAAGGGGTTTTATAGGAGCGTACTGCCGGGGCTGAGATCATTTAGAATCCTCTTATCACTCATCAGGAAGGCTATGTCAGCCCTCAGGGAGGACAGAGCTAGACTGGACTCTACCTCTTTGCCCTCTGCTGCTTAATAGCAGGAGAATGCAGCCCTTTGAGTGTGAGGATTAGTGTAAGCAGGGGTGTTGCAAACGCACACCTTTCCCACCTTTAAACTCAGAAGTTATAGGCAAGAGTCACACTGGTTAAACACTCCAGTTCCCCTCTCATTTTCTGGACATATGTCTACTCTAGTAATAATAGCAGTAGCACATTAGTCAGGATGCTTCATGTTAGCTGTTCTAACAAGCCCCAGATCTCATTGGCTTACATGGTAAAAGTTGATTTTTTACTCATGCAAAGTCTAATGTCCTGGACACGCTGTTCTCCTCCAAGCCAATACTCGGGGATGTAGGCAGCTTCCATCTTGCAGCTGCACCATTTTGGGGCTGCAGAGTTGTTCTGGCATAATCCAACCCTAGAGGAGGGCAGACTTCCCACCTGTTGCTTAGCCACCTGGCCCAGCAGTGGCACAATCACTTCTACCTGCACTCCTCTGGGGATCACTCAGTCATGTGGCCCTCCCGAGAGGCAAGAGGGGCTGGGAAATATAAGCGCAGGCCGTCAGCCATGTTCCAGCCACAGCTCTACACCATGGAAGGGGAGCCCGAGTCTTCACTGGTCTCTCCCACAGCTAGCTAGCATTTATACAACACTTACTAGTTGCCAAGCATTGTGCTAAGTATTATTTCATTTAATCTTTACAACAACCCATAAAGGTATTATCATCCTCAGCGTACACTGAAAAACTGATGGTAAAGGTGTAACATAACTAGTGCAAGCTTACACAGTAGTGGGCGGCAAACCCAAAATTCAAGCTGTAACTCCCGAGCTTCCCATTCATAACAGCTACATTCCAGTGTTTGAGCTTCTGATCTGAGAATCCCCATCAGCAATTTACTTTTCCCATCTACACCTTGGTTTCACCATCCATAAAGTTAAACTGAAGGAGATTGGAAGTAGCCTGCCAGCTAGGCCATTGTAGGATTCTTGGGGTGAGCGGATCAGATGTGTGCGTGTCTTAGCTTGGACGGCTATAGCAAAATACCCTAGACTGGATGGCTTAAACAACAGACATTTTTTCTCACGTTTCTGCAGGCCGGGAAGCCCAAGATGAGGGTGCTGACAGATTTGATGTCTGGAGGGAGCATGCTTCCAGAGGTGTAGACAGCTGCCTTCTCTCTATTTCCTTGCACGGTGGAGAGAGAAAGCTGTGGTGTCTCTCCTTCTTATATGGGCACTGATCCCATTGTGGATGTTCCACTCTCATGACCTCATCTAAACCCAACTCACCATCCCCTCCCCAAAACACACTTTCTAATATCATCACTTTGTGGGGTGTTAGGGCCTCAACATGAATTTGCAGGGGGAACACAGTCTGGTCCGTTGCAATGAGATCCCCAGAGTTGCTTGACTGTAGCGAGGCACTTCCAAAGGTTCCCTAATTCCCTATAGAAACATGAAGACTTACAGTGTCCATATAGGGGAAAGCAGGTCAAATTATTCCCATTTACACTAGTGAAGAAATCAATATACAGAAAAAAGAGAGTGTTTTTGCCCCTAAGGTCTGAGTGACTTAGGGGTATCCTTGGAAATAGGACTTTTTATCGAGTGCTCTTGCCACTAGAGCAGAAGGAAAAACACTGCTTCTGTGCCCAAATTACTGATTTCCTAAAAGCAAAAGATGTCACATGAAACAAATAATTCCCAGCAAAAACACTTGTACTTAATTGAAAGAGTGAAGCTGCAGGACTTTCCTGAGCAATGTCCTATAGGATCCCTGCATTGACATCTCTTGAAAGCTCGAGATACATGAATGGCCCAGCATTTCTTTCCCTTAGAGATTTCATTTGGTAGGAGATTAAGTCCAAACTCATTTCAGGTCCAAATACTTAAGGAAAGGATCATCTTTGAATGGCTACATACAGCAAAGCTGTATTTTACTGTTTGCGGAGGAGACCAGTTGTGTATTTGTGTTTGTGTGTGTGTGTACACATTCATGTGTTCCTTCTACCTGCATCATCTTGTTGCTCCCACCCAGCCTCCTAGGCCCCAACCCAGGTTCCTCTTGAGAGTCCCAAACTTGAGGGTAGGAGAAGCTTCGAGGGCTCTTACGATGTCTTTTTTTTTTTTTTTTTTTTTTGGTGACATGATGGACAAATTGTTAAGGAACAGGCATCCCTTCTTGAGAATGAACTGTTCCTCTGGAAGGGTGATCCTACAAGAAGAGAAATAAAGACTTGCACTTAGAGCTTACTGGTGGCCAGAGCTGAGGGGACTGCGCTCTAGGCAGGGAGGACCCAAGAGCAGCTTTGGAAGATCCCAGAACTTGTTTGGGTAGGTTCCTCTGCAGTAAGTAGTTCTTGTCCATCCTTGTTCCAGAATAAAAGAAGAATGTGAGGACTCTGAATGTGAGTGGAAGCAGGGTAGTAAGCATGGAGCACTTGTGATTTGCCCGTTGTAGCCTTCAGGGCATCGGGCTGGGGGGATGCTGGGGAATGACTAACACTGATGTCTTCCCCATGGCTCCTCCATCTTAAAGGACAGCATGTATGCAGGGACTCAGGCATTTTGTTGGCTTGGAGAAGTTTCTCTTTAATGCCTTGTTTTAAACTGTACCCAGGATTTGTTTGTAAGTCACACTTACTCTTCATTTTGCAACCACCTGTCATTTTCATATTCTCTCATAATGCCCTTTCCCTCCTGCTGGAGTTCTGATTGCTTTTCTTCTAGTGTCCCTTCTCCTCATGTCGAGGCTTCGTAGTAATAATAACAGTTTTAAGTGATCAGTACCTAGACTGTGCTAAGTGCTTCACGTGAATTAAGTCATCTACTCCTCATAAGAACTTTGTAAAGGAAGAGCCATTATTGTACCTATTCTGCAGATGGGGAAACTGAGGTACTGGGATTCAAATCAAAAGAATCCCTTGTTTGGGGCGCCTGGGTGGCTCAGTTAGTTAAGGATCCAACTCTTGATTTTGGCTCAGGTCATGATCTCAGGGTTGTGAGATCAAGCCCCGTGTCGGGCTCCATGCTGGGCATGGAGTCTGTTTAAGATTCTCTCTCTCCCTCTTCCCCTCCCCTCCTACTCATGCTCTCTCTCTCTCTCTCAAAAAAAAAAAGAGTCCCTTCTTTTAACCAGCTCACTACCCCAGCCAAGTAGCTAGCAATGAAAATGCTGGTATCTGAATTACTTCTGGCAAAAGTTCACTTTTTAGCACCTTATTGGAGGAAGGGGCTCCTTTCTCAAATTTTGGAGGGGGAGGAGTGGGAAAGAAGAGATTATACAACCTGAAGCTTGGTATCAGGAAAGCCCATTGGACATGGAGTGAAGTGCCTTGGTGTCTAGACCCAACTCTGCCTCTGCCTTGCTGAGTGTTTCCTGGATGTCACTTTATCTGATGGGGTCACGAGTCCTTCATCTGAGTAAAAAAGGGCAGAGGTATACGGATAAGAAGATCTTTGAGTGTTCTTAGAGCACAGGCATCTTCAGAATCAGTGGCTCTATCTTTCAAGTTATCTCTGTGTAGGGAATTCCTGGTCATATCCCACAGGGAACCAGACCTCATTCATCAGCCCCACCTGGAGTCTGCGAAGTCCACTTCCTTTCAGCCCTGCCTGGCCATGACACATAGAGAGAGGCTGAGAGAAGGAAGTTTCACGTCTTGGACTCTGAAGCATCCCCTCACGCACGCGCACGCGCACACACTGCACATGCTCCAGCCCAGGTGAGGAGTCTGTATGTCTGAGCAATCCTCATTGCATCCGCAGACCCAGAAGGGGTTTGGCTTTCGGCTCAGGCAGCACAGCGCCACCATAGTCATCTGGGTTTTACTTGGTATGATAATACGTTCAGTTGAGGGCTTATATAATTGCAGACTGATGATTTCCAGGCCAATTTTAAGTTAAAGCTATTTTTAATGGAATTGCCAAAGGATGGTAGAGATGGGGAGTAGGGAGAAGAGATGTTTAGAGAATGCTTTTTCAAGCCAATAAGTCTAGCAAGATTTTAGCCTTTGCATTAATGGACCTGATTTTTTGGGGGGACAGGGATTAGAGAATGCCAGTTCAATCATAGTAATTCAATCATAGCAGATATATGTGAGAGCTGGGTTCACTTCTCTGCACCTACATTTTTTTTCCGGATGCTGTTGCAAATAGTGGAAAGGTGACTGGTGTCAAGAGATCTGAGTCCATTCCCAGCTCAGCTAAAAACCCTTAATGTGTCCTTGAGCTAGTTCCTTCCCCTATCACTTTCTTCCTCTGAAAAACGAGAAGGTTGAACTAAATGATCCTCATGTCCCTTCCAGCCCTCAAATCCTAAATGATCCTTAGATGTCAACAGTGCTAATGCCCCACAACTGTGAAATGTCATCTAGTCCACAAAGGGTTAGGTTCTTCCTTCTTAAATTCTTTCCCTCCCCCAGGACTTCTCAGTTACCTTTGTTGATACAGCCTCACCTGTCCTATCAAGTGTCCAAGAACCTAGGGGAACCCAGGGGTCTATTTACAAACTTTCTTGGGGAAAAATGTATCAAAAGTTCAGGGGGGAAAAAAGCCAGAAGGAGAACCAGTGAATCACTGACATGGTCATTAGTAAAAGTTTATTGTGCATACACCAAAAAGACAGTTTGCAAACTAGGAGCCCTCCAACCGAAACATGGGATGAGGCCCAGGGGTATATTATAAGGCAGCTTATATGTTGTGGAGGCAGTGAGCATTTCTTCTCCACAGTGATTGATTAATATTGGAATTTTCTTAAATGGAAGGGAATTGGTTAATGGTTACCTCATATCAATTTTGGGGAACAAGTTAAATTTCACTTGCAAGGAGTGACCCAGGTCAAGTTAGCCTCACTTGTCTTGCAAAATAAGCTAAATTAAGCTTTGCTTGTGTGACTAAACTGGTTTTGTCTGCTCAAGAAATTTTTACATCTGGCCTCCGATTGTGTTTGATTTTAACAAAGGTAAAAGACTTCTCTGGGTTATGAGCACCATCTAGGAAGGGTAGAGTTTGAGTTATTCCAGTGCCAGGAATTCATGAGACTTACTGCCAAGTCTTCAGAGAGGAAAATGCCACCAACACCTAGCAACATCAGAAAAAACCCAAATGTTCAACTCTGCCGCAGTCAGGTTAGGCTGCTGAATTCTGGTTTGACCTTGAACTTGCTATAACTGAACACGATGGACAACTGACCTAATGGTGTGCTTTAAAATGTGTTTCTTCCCTTAGCACAGAGGTGGATTTTTGAACCAGTTTTAAGCAATCCTGGTTGTTTGTGCATGTTGATTAGCCTGTGGTTATGGTGCTAACAATTTAGTAATTCGCCTCATTTTTAATCTCCCTTTCCCTTTGGCAGGATCATTTTCTCTGTGTTGAGGGATTAACATCGAGGTAAGAATGGCTAAATAACAGTCCTTTCTGGAGTATAAAGGACTTTCTATATACCATACTATAAGACGAAGACGTAGGAAGGGTTCTTAGCTCTCTTGAAGTCTGCCCATGCCAGAGGCTCTCTCCCTACACTAGCGGGGCCAGTCACGGCTTCAAGAGTGCAGTTCTAGTCACTACATTTTAACATGTCCCCATGCCCGAGTCCCGCTGGGCACAAAAACCAGTGTACTCAGTTGAAAAGTGTTCCCCAGAAGTTCATGTCTACCTTACAATGTAACCTTATTTAGAAATAGGGTCTTTGCAGTAATAAGTTAAGAAGAGATTATACCGGAGTAGGGTAGGTCCTACATCCAATCTGACTTATGTCCTTATAAGAAGAGGAGAAGGGACACAGACAGACAGGGTATGAAATCACGTGATGACAGACGCAGAGATCGGGGTGATGCATCTGCAAGCCAGGAAACGCTGAGCACTGCTGGCCACAGCCCCCAGACGCTGGGAAGAGTCAAGGAAGTCTACTTCAGAGCTATCATGCCCCACCTGATCTAGATCTTAAACTTCTGGCCTCCAGAACCATGAGATAATAAATTTCTTTTGGTTCCAGCCAGCAGTGTGTGGGACTTTATTACGGCAGCCTTAGGATACTGATATATCCAGGCTGGAGAAGCCATGTGAGAACAGACTGGAAGAGCCAGAAACCCCCAGCCTTGGATTGTCCACTGGCCATTTCCTTAAGAATCATCTGTGTGCCGGTCGCGGTGCTGCATGGTAAGAGCTGCAGGGGTAATAAAAACAAAGTCCTTCCCCTTGAGGACTTTCTAGCCCACTGGGAAAGGCTGGTTTAAGTAATAAATAACTAGATACATAAATTGCAATTTGTGAAAAGTTCTATAAGGAAAATAAAAGGGTGCTAAGATGACAATTAATGACGCTTTATATTGAGAAGACCTCTTGAAAGCAGCATGTAAAGTGTAGAGGTTACACAGGCAGAGATTGAGGAAAGAGCAACCCAGGTGGAGGAAACATCACATGCAAAGGTCCCAAGGCGGAGGAGAGCCTGGACAAGAAATAGAAATGAGGGAAGGCCAGTATAGCAGGACAACGATTTAGGTACAGAGCTAGACAGGGCCTCCTAGATCACAGCGAGCGGTTCAGATTTTCTCCTCAATGCACTAGGAAACTGGGGGAAGTTATAAGGTAGTTTTGCATTCTAAAATAATATGATTGCTATTTACAAGGTAATTAATCTAAGGATGGCAGCTTCTTAAATAAACTCTTGTATACTTGGACTATGCCAGCATAAGCACCAGCTGTTCTAATTCAGAGTGGGTCCTCCTGCCAACACTGTGTGGGACAGAGCTCTGATTCATAAAGGGGGCATTTCTTCTCTGGGAAGAACCCAGCGATCTGCCTAGAGAAGGAGACGAGGCAACAAGGGAAGACAACCTGTTGGAATAGGGATTTGTAAGGATGAAAAGAAAAACGGAGGTGCTGAGCCCTCTCCCCTAATCCACAACCTTCAGTTGGGTCACACAGAGGAGCCTGTCTTCACTGTTTCCATGTGATGGCTGGAGAGAATTTGGAAGCAAATCTCAGAAATAACTCAGACTGCTCACCCAGTTGTTCAGTGAATTTTTATCGAGTGCCTGTTACATGCCAGGCTGTACCAGGCACTGGGGAGATGACAATGAACCAGAGAGGCAAAGCTCTTGCCATCAGAGAGCCTACATAGCAGTGGACATGAGGGAGTGGAAAGTCATTGTAAGCACATCCAAGAGAAGAAAGGCTAAGGGCAAACACATCCCATCGATGCCAAACATCTATCAGAGGCAAGAGAGAGAGGAATTTTAAGACCTGACCTGAATGATGCAAAGGAGGTTTTTGGGAAAGGAAAATAGAGAGGAAGGACAAGGGAAATTATCTGGGTGGCAAAATTTGTGTGCTATGGTCCCTCATCCTCTCCCTTCTCCGTTTCTACCCCAACGCCAAATCTGTAAGGATTGCCAGGAGAAGCTCCTGCTGGAGTCATTTCTGGAATAAGCAAATGGACAGAAATGACAACTTCTGTCCTGAGTTTGCAGACGTCCCCATCCTCCATCGCTACTGTAGAAAGCAGTTTATATAAAAGGATGTGCTGTGGCCTTCTGCGCTGTTGTGAGAATGTTAGGACCCCACTGAATGGCATTGGCATGAATTAATCTACTGCAGTATCTCTACAAATCAAAAGGCTGTCTTCTACTGGAAACGTCCCAAGGCTTTATGCACGGGGCAAGCCAAGTATTTTCCCACACTGAAACTGAAAATGCCTTGGAGTGCCCTTGCTGATAGGATCTGATGTATAGATGCATGTCTACAAGCACTCAGTGGCTGCTGCAACATTTATTACAACCTGAGTATGAAACATGCTATTCTATTCAAGGACTCTGATAAAATTTGTCAGCCACAGTAGTACGAGGTACCTGGCTGGCTCCACTGTGACTGATGGGTTATCTTATGTCCTATTTCTATACCACTTTTAGTCTGGGGAGGAAGCAAGAAGCTGCTCAGCAAATGCTGTCCCTTTTCAGTCAGGAGGGCATGGTTATTTGATTTTCTATAGGAAGACATATAAAACAATCCAATTAAATTTTTTTCTGCTGACCTCAGAACAACCGGTCCCAACTTCAACTTTCTAGTCCCAGCTTCTACCCACTCTTTGCTGTGCTTTCCTCCTCCAAACTCAACTATGTGGCATCTTGAACTTGTCAACTTTGTTCAGTCTGGTCCTTTTACCAGGAATGCTGCACGGAATTTTCTCATCCTTTAGGACCCAGCTGAAATCTGTGTTGCTGAAAATTCTTGCTATCCTACTGGAAATCTTTCTTCTGGGCTCTCATAGGTCAAGTCCTGTGCTTTGCACTGGGGATTCAAAGTCAAGTAACTTAGCGTCTGGGTCCTCAAATCCTCACAATCTGGTAAGGAAGCAGACACAAGGAGATATACCATGTGCAACTTCTTGTAACAGAGGTAGAAAAGAAATACCAAATAAAGAATTGAACCAAATCGAACTTGGGGATCTTCCATCATTATGAAATTCCCAGTTTGCTCTAGTGAGGTCATGATCTCACCCCAGCACAATCCAAGGCACATTGGCCACATTTCTATGAAGTAATCACCATTCTCATTACAATCAGCAGCAACCTGACCATCATCATAATCATAAAATTACTAAAACAGAGTTAACGATATGGGAACTTTCCAAATCAACAATGTATGGGATGGTTATTTGTGTTATAAAGATGATTCTTTATTTTCTAAAGGCATCTCTAAATATTAAAATGCCTGCTATGATAAAACTTGAGTTCAATTTACAGGTATTGAATACAGCCCATTTTTTTTCATGAATATTTCTTTACTTCATAAAAGAAAATTAAAAATGCATGTGAGAGTATTAGCACAAAAGAGTTGCAAAATAAATTTTATTTAGTCAGATATGAAATAAGACACACATGCGTTAAGAATAGAAATAATGATGGTCACTGTCATCTCTACAACTGATATCTCTCTTTCAATGTTCCTGTTCTTTGTAGTATTAAAAGTAGCAATTAATTATTGCATAGAGTACCAACTGTTCACATGCATGAGAGGTTTTCTTCTTGTACTCCAGGTAACCTAATTTTCTTAGAACAATTTTAAGTTTGATCTCTTTTCTTTTCTTTTTTTTTTTTAAGATTTTATTTATTTATTTGACAGAGAGAGACACAGCGAGAGAGGGAACACAAGCAGGGGGAGTGGGAGAGGGAGAAGCAGGCCTCCCGCCAAGCAGGAGCCCGATGCGGGACTCGATCCCAGGACCCTGGGATCATGACCTGAGCTGAAGGCAGACGCTTAAGGACTGAGCCACCCAGGCACACTTGATCTCTTTTCTATCAATTTGTCCTTAGTGGAAATGAGAAACTCACTATTCTGTTACATTGATTTATCATTTTGCCAGTACCACACTGGCTTAATTACTGTGGCATTTTAGTAAGA
This sequence comes from Phoca vitulina, assembly GCF_004348235.1. NCBI lineage: Eukaryota > Metazoa > Chordata > Mammalia > Carnivora > Phocidae > Phoca > Phoca vitulina. The sequence goes on along the minus strand of NW_022589710.1, from coordinate 41,258,970 downwards.
AGTGTGAATCTCCCAATTTTATTCTTCTTGTTCAAAGATCATTTTAGGTCCTTTGCATCTCCATATACATGTTAGAATCAGCTTATTAATTTTTATTTCAAAATATTTGTGATTATAATTGGAAATGTGGTGTTGAATGTATAGATCCATTTCAGAGGAATTAAAATCTTAAAAATATTGAGGCTTCTAATCTATGAACATGATGTGTATCTACCTTTGTTTAGATCTTTAATTTCCCTCAGGAATGTTTTATAGTTTTCAGTGTAAATGTATTACATATATTTTCTCAAATTTATTTCAAAGTATTTTTGCTTTTGATGCTATGTTAAATGAAAATTTTAATTTTTTAAAAAATTTCATTTTCCAATTTTTTTTTTTAAATTTTATTTATTTATTTGACAGAAAGACACAGCGAGAGAGGGAACACAAGCAGGGGGAGTGGGAGAGGGAGAAACAGGCTTCCCGCGGAGCAGGGAGCCCAATGCGGGGCTCGATCCCAGGACCCTGGGATTATGACCTGAGCCGAAGGCAGACGCTTAACGACTGAGCCACCCAGGCGCCCCTCATTTTCCAATTTTTTGCTGCTAGTGTATAGAAATATAATTGAGTTTTGTCTATTAGCCTTCTATCCTATGACCTTTCTAAATTCACTTATTAGCACCTAATAGTTGTTTTAAATTTTTCCTAGGGTTTTTTATATAAACAATTATGTTGTCTGCAAATAATTTTACTTCTTTCCTATCTTCATGCCTTTTGTTTGTTTTTTCTTGTTTATTGCCCTGGGCAGAACTTTTAGTATAATGTTGAATAGTAGTGATAAGAATGGACATCCTAACTTTGTTCCCAATCTTCTTCAATATGATGTCTTCTCTTAAGTTTTTCCATAAATTCCTTTCATTAAATTGAAGAATTTTCCTTCTGTTTCTGTTAACTGATAATTTATTTTAACCATTTAGATTTTTTAAAATTTTGTCAATTTTTTTCCTGTATCCAGTGAGATGATCATATTGTTGTGCTTTAAAGCTGTTAATATGGTTTAATTAACTGATCAATTTTCAAATGTACACCAGTCTTATTATGGGCATAAATCATACTTGGTTATTGATATATTATCCCTTTTATATGGATAACATATAATGGACTCAGTCTAATACTATTTTGTTAAGGGTTTTCTTGTATCTATATTCATGGTGGATATTGGTCTGCTGTATTCTTATAAAGTTTTACAGGGGACTAGGATGTCAAGGTTATGCAAGCCTTAAAAAATGAGTCAAGAAGTACTCTTCCTCTTTATTTTCTGAAAGAATTTGTGTAGCACTTGAATTATTTTTTCCTTAGATGGTTGATAGAATATACCAGTGAAATCATTTGGACTTAGTTTCCTTGTGGGAAGGGTTTTGATAAAGAAGGCAGTTTCTCTGATACATAATACTTAGGTTTTCTATATCATCTTGTGACAGTTTTTTTAAATTGTTTTTCAAAGAATTTGTCCATGTCATCTAAGTTGTTAAATTTTTAAAATTATTCCCATATTATCTTTAGATTGTCTGTAGGATCTTAATGATGTCCCCTCATTTAGTATCAAGAATTCTTGCTAGAGGCTTATCAATTTTATTAATCTTTTCAAAGAACTACCTTTGGCTTTGTTCATTTCTGTATTGTTTGTCTATTTTACATTATACTGATTTCTGTTCTTATCTTTATTATTTTCTCCTTCCTACTTACTTTGGGTTTAATTTGTTCATCCTTTACTAGTTTCTTGAGATGAAAGCTTACATCTTTGGTTTTGAATCTTTCTTTTCTAATAAGTACATTTAAACTTTTTTTTTTTAAGTACATTTAAACTTGGAAATTTTCGTCTCACAAATTTTGATATTGTGTTTTCATTATCATTAAATTCAACAGATTCTAATTTTATTTATAATCCTCTTTGACCCACAGGCTATTAGAAGCATGCCATTAATTTCCAACTATTTGGGAGCTTTCACAGATATCTTATTATTATTGATATCTAATTTATTTCTGCTGTGGTCAATGTACATATTCTATATTCATATTCTTTTGAAATTTATTGGGAATTGGTTTCTGGCCTAGCAGATGGTTTATTTTGGTGAACATTTCATGTGCACTTGAAAAGAAAATGTATTCCATTTTTATTGGGTGTAGAATTCTATAAATGACAGTGGGATGATTGATAATCTATAGATCATCTATATATTTTTTTAGAATATTTTTTAAGATTTTATTTATTTATTTGAGAGAGGGAGAGAGAGATAGCGAGAGAGAGCACAAGTGGGGAGGAGAGGGAGAAGCAGGGTCCCTACTCAGCAGGGAGCCCCATGTGGGGCTCAATCCCAGGACCCTGAGATCATGACCTGAGCCGAAGGCAGCTGTTTAACCAACTGAGCCACCCAGGCACCCCTAGATCATCTATATTCTTACAGAATTTTGTTTCTTTCCTGAATTACAGAGATAAGGATGTCAAAAATCTACATCTGTGATTGTGGATTTGGCCATTCCTGTCCTTAGTGCTGTCAGTTTTATTTCATGTAATTTGAATTTTGTTATTCGACACATATGCATTTATGATTGTTGTATCTCTTGATGAATTGACTCTTTATTATTTATGAAATGTCCTTCTTTATCTCTGGTAATATTCCTTGTCTTGAAATCTTTGCCTGATATTAATATGGTCACTTCATCTTTCCTATGCTTATTATTTGCATAGTTTATATTTTCCATTATTTTACTTTCAAATTACTTCTGTCTTTATATTTATAGTACTTGTCCTGGGTGCCGGGGTGGCTCAGTCACTTAAGCGCTTGCCTTCTGCTTAGGTCATAATCACAGGGTTCTGGGATCGAGCCCCACATCAGGCTCCCTGCTCAGCGGGGAGTCTGCTTTTCCCTTTCCCTCTGCCTCTCTCCCCAATTGTGCGCTCTCTCTCTCTCAAATAAATATATAAAATCTTTTAAAAAAATAATAAAGTGCTTGTCCTATAGACAGTATATAGTTATTGTCTCTTGATTATTTATACTGCTGACAATTTCTGCCTTTTTATTTAATATGCTTATTAATATGATTGAATTTAAGTCTACCATTTTGTTATTTGTCCTGTCTCTCATCTTTTTTGTTGTTGTTCCTCATTTATTGCCTTACTTTAAGTTAACATTTTTTAAGTATTCCATTCTAATTCCTCTGTTGACTTTAAAGCAATAATTCTGGGGCGCCTGGGTGGCTCAGTTGGTTAAGCGACTGCCTTCGGCTCAGGTCATGATCCTGGAGTCCCTGGATCGAGTCCCGCATCGGGCTCCCTGCTCGGCAGGGAGTCTGCTTCTCCCTCTGACCCTCCCCCCTCTCATGTGCTTGCTCTCTCTCATTCTCTCTCTCTCAAAAAAAAAAAAAAAAAAAATCTTAAAAAAAAAAAGAAATAAAGCAATAATTCTGTGCATTATTTTTTATTGGTTGTTCCAGGGATAACAATATGCATCTTTAACTTATCATAGTCAATGTAGAGTTATTATTACACTACTTTACCTAAAATATAAAAATTTTGCAGCAGTCTATGCCCCTCTATATCCCTCCATCCTTTGCGCTATTGTTGTGATATAAAACCCACAATATGGTGTTGTAACTTTTGCTTTAAACCCTCATGTGAGCTGTGAACATTTTATGCATAGAAAAAAATATATAGTAATTTGTTCTTACCTACCATATTTGCCATTTTTACTGTTTTTCACTCTTATCTGTAGACGTATTTCCATTTGGTATCATTTCTTTCCATCTGAAAAACTTGCATTAGCATTTCTAATGCAGGACCACTGGCAACATATTCTGTTTTCATTTATCTTAAAATGCCTTTATTTTGCCTTCATTTCTGAAATATATTTTTATTGGGCGTAGAAATCTAGGTTGTCAGTTTCTTCCCCTTCCCTTGGGTTCCTCTGTTTTCTGACCTCTTTATCAAAAGAAGTTATTCATTATTTTCTGCTTCCTATATGTAATATGTTGCTTTTCTCTGGCTGCTATCAGATTTTTTTCTTTATCTGTGGTTATCAGTGCCTTGACTATGATGTGCCTACGTGTTGTTGCTTTTTGCATTCATTTTACTTGGTGTTCACTGGTGTCCACTGAACCCCTAGGCTCTGTAAATTAATTTTTTCAGTAAATTTGGGAAATTTTAAATCATTATTTTATGGGGTTTTTTCTTCCCTATTCTCTATCCTGTCTTCCTGGGACTCCAATTACATATAAGTTATACTGCCTGATGTTGTCCCACAGGTCATTGAAGTTCTGCCTTCCCTTCCCTTCCTTCCTTCCTTCCTTCCTTCCTTCCTTCCTTCCTTCCTTCCTTCCTTCCTTCCTTCCTTCCTTCCTTCCTTCCCTTCTTCCTTCCTTCTTCCCTCCCTCCCTCCCTCCTTCCTTCCTTCCAGTTTTTCCTCTCTGTTCTTCAGATTGGACAATTAACCTTGCTCTATCTTAAAGTTCACTTATCCTTTCTAATGACATTTCTAATCTGATATTAAGGCCATCCAGATCTAGAATTTCTACTATGTTCTTTTCTTTTTTATAGTTTCCAATTCTCTGCTAAGATTCTTCTTATGTTCATTCATTATGATTCATTTTCATTTAAGTTCTTAAACATATTTGTAATAGCTGTTCTCAAGTCCTTGTCAAGTAATTGAACATCTGGGTTATCTTGGGGTCATTTTCTATTGAGGGATTTTTTTCTTGTTTATTGGTCACATTTTCCTGTTTCTTCACATGTCTAATAATCATTTATTGTATGCTGGACATTGAAATGGAATATTGTAAACAGTTTCAATAATGCCATCTGCCTTTAAAGGGTATTGAGTTTTGTTTGGAAAGAGTTATGTTGCTGTAACTTTTGTTCCTCTCAAGTTTGGTCTTATTCTTTGTTAGGATGGGACTATTTTAGTTTTAAGTTTAGCCCAAGGGCATGGCCCTTGATCTATGGTATGGTCCTTACTTCTACCATACTTATTCCTAACGCCTGAGATGTTCAGTAAGGTCTTACTGCTCTTGCTAGGCTGGAATTATTGTGTTTCCCAGCATGGCCTGATCCCTGTTTTCATTACTCAGCTCTCAGGCCTGCAGGAGGCGATCTCTTCAGGGCCTTGTGGTATCTTGCACACCTTGTGCGACCCAACTCTCAGCCAGGGACCTGCAAAGAAGCTCCATGCAGACTTCTGGGTCCTCCCCCTTTGTATAGCTCCCTCTTTCCAGGCACTTTGCTCTGAAGTATTTCAGCCACCTCAGTAACCCAGAACTCTAATCTCTACCTCCTTAGCTGAGCTAAACTACCACTGTATTTGGGCTCCATCTTGTTGCTCCACAACAGGAGAGTATTTCCAGGAAGGAAGGCTGGACAACTCTGGTGTGATTGTGGCACTTGGTTCGTGTGTTTTCTTTCTCTCAAGGATCACAGTTCTATACTCTACTGCTTATTATTCAATATGTAAAGACAGTTTCTTCAAATATCTTGTCCAGTTTTATGGTGATTTTCAATGGGACTCAAGTTTAGTACCAGTTACTCCATCATGGCCAGAGGCACAAGTTTAACTTGAATCTTATTTTAAATACAAATTGTACCTTGTCACTTCCTGCTCAAAACCCACTGATAGCTTTCCATTGCTCTTAGGATACATTTGTGATCCATGACATCATCTTCAAGGCCCCACATGATGTGGACTCTGCCTACTTCTTCAGTTTCTTATTGCACCACCTTCCCCCCCACCCCGCCCCCACCAATACACTACCCTCTTGTTAGTCTTTGAAATTCTACCCCAGGCACTTCTCACATGTTGTTCTTTCCACCTTAAAAATGCTCTATCATCAGGATGCCTGCGTTGCTCAGTTGGTTAAGCGTCTGTCTTCGGCTCAGGTCATGATCTCAGGGTCCTGGGTTCGAGCCCCACATCTGGTTCCCTGTTCAGAGGGGAATCTGCTTCTCCTTCTCCCTCTGCCCCTCCTCACTCGTGCTCTCTCTCTCTCTCTCTCTTTCAAATGAATAAATAAAATCTTAAAAAAAAAGTGTCTAACTCATTCTGGAAGGGCCCTCTTCTTAGTCTTTGAAATTCTACCCCAGACAGGGGTAGAATTTCAAAGTTGTTCTTTCCACCTTAAAAATGCTCTATCATCAGAGTGCCTGGGTGGCTCAGTTGGTTAAGCGACTCTTATTTCAGCTCAGGTGGTGATCTCGGGGGTCGTGAGATTGAGCCCTACATTGGGCTCTACACTTGATGAGGAGTCTTCTTGGGATTCTCTCTCTCCCTCTCCCTCTGCCTTCCCCTCCCCTGATCCCCCTAAAATAAATAAATAAATCTTTTTTAAAAATGCTCTACCATCTCCTTGCCTCAGTCACTGCAACTTAACCTCAGATTTCATCTAAGAAGTGTCATTTCCTGAGGATGGCCATTTCTGACCCAGCCAGTGTAGGTTACATCCCTTGTTATATGCTCTTGTTTCACCCTGTATTTTTCCTTCAAAGCACTTATTAAAATTGTAGTTATGTGGTTATTTGTTTGATGTCTGTCTATGCCTCTATAATGCATAATCCAGCAGCACAGAGATCCTGTGTCTTTTATTTATTCCACATCCCCAGTATTTATTAGTGCCTGGCACCCAACAGGTACTTAATATATACTTGTTGAGTAAAGACTCCACCTCTGGCTTTGAGATCTTCTACTCATTTTGTCATTGATAATAAATATAATACCTTACATTCGTATAGTCTTTTTTTTAACTTTTCAAGGACAGAGTTCCTGCATGACTCCTCTGAGCCTCATAAAACCCAAGAAGGAAGGTTTGTGACTGTTACCAGATAAAGATTTTGAGATGCGGAAAATCCAGGTAATATGCTAAGCTCATACTGCCAGAGGCAGAAACTTGACTAGAACAGTCTCTTGGCATCTAATCAGGAATTCTTTCATAAGACCCCTTGGTCTCCCATTCTTCTTGGGTTCTTTCTAACCATACAGGGGAAAATGTGTACACAGTATAATCCTCTTTTTGAAATAGGTTTTTAATTTTTCAGATTGGAATGATGTTGGCTTTTTAGGCGCTTCAAAGACATCAGTGAGGACAAAGGATGCTCTATGTAGGTTTACAGTAATTTTGCTCCTATCCATTCCCACACTGAGCAGTTTCTCCATTTCCATTCTTGACTTGTTGGGCTCTTTGTCATCCGGTTACAATTTAAAGTTGCTTGGGCCTTTTTGTTATAAATATATATTTCAAACATTTTAATGCCTCTTTTAAAAAAAGTGAATATAAAGACTGTGCCAAAAGTCAACCATTGATCTAGAAAGGCTGCAGTCATTTGTGTGTTGTTGTCCCAGGTAGAAGTGAATGTGTTGAGCTCTACACCCTCCATCTAGCTACTTTCTCTTTCCAGTGTGGATATTCACAGGACAATCGGCTGGGAACACCATCTGAATTTTTGACCACACAAAGCTGAATGGCTGATCTGGGTTTAACCTTGACCTTATCAGCTCTACCTTCTCAGCACCACTTTGGCTCAGCAGCTTTGTTATTCCAGGGGATGATTGAATGCAGTGCTAATGTTTCTTTTGGGGTTTTGAATTCATTTACCTATTCAGTCTCATAAAAAAGATGAAGAGGAGAAAAAGGTAGGCCAGAGAAGTCATGCACTATTAAAGATTCTCTGATTTCTCACTGCATTTTCTTTGCCACCTTTCTCCTATTCCACAGTTCCCAAGACCATAGGTAGGTCAGCACATGGTTCTCAACATGATGACAGTGGCTTTTGTAGGTCTTGGGCATAGTGAGCCTGGACTTAGAGCATGGCCTGTACGGTAGTGATTGGGTGAGCCGTAAATTCTGGCTTTCAATGCACATCAACAGAGCCTTTGTCAAACTCCTTGTGGCCCAGGATCCCTGTGTATATGGAATACCTTAGAACTCTGGGAATTCTAATTCCTGAACCAATCATGAGGATACATATCTGATACTCAGTGCAAACCAAGGGGGCACTATATAAACATTTATGCAACCAACATTGTGCTAGGCTGGTACCTTCATTCTCTATAAGACAAGTACTTTTGGCCTGTTTTATAACTGGGAAAACTGAGAGGCAAAGAGACAAAATTCATAAATTCATTGAGCCAGCCCATAGAGGAGCTGGGATTTGAACCTAAATCTGTCTGTCTGATTCCATAGTCTTTGTTCTTAACCAGGGATTGGCAAACTGTTTCTGAAAAGTGTAGGTGGTAAATATCTTAGTCTTTGCAGGGATTATATGGCCTCTGTCACATATTCTTCTTTCTTTCTTTTACAATCCTTTAAAAAGTAAAAGCGATTCTGAAATCTCAAGCCACACAAAAACAGGTCATGGGCCAAATTTGGCCCAGGTTTGGGCTGTAGCCATAGTTTGCTGACCCTTGCTTTTAATCAGTGCACACACTGCTTCTCAGCATGTGCAAACTCAGTGTTTCCAGTAGAAAACAGTGAGAAAATGGTAAGGGCCTAGGAGACGTAGCAGGATTACAGTGGGTGCAACCCCTGCTCTGGAGATGAAGACAGGGGTCGTGTAACCACCTGGCAGCTGTGCCATGGAATGATTAAGCTTTCTCTTTGAGATTCTTTCAGGAGCTTCATGCCTCCAGCACAGAGAACTGCAGGCTGGAGGGACATGCCTCCTCTTGGGAGAAGGACATGTGCAGGGCAGAAACTGACCCTTCTCCACTTTTCTCCTTTGTATTTTCTTGGTTATAATCCAAGCACTATCAGAAACCCTGGAGTCAGCAGCTTTTATTTTTATGTCTTAATTTATGTTTTTTTCAGCTGCCAAGTGTTTGACTACTTAAGGGACTCCCGTGATAAATATTTATCTCCTTCCCGGAAGAAGCTGAGGTTCCCTTTGCTGAGCTCACACAGTGTGGCCCTTCCAGTGCTGCTCACCGGGACAGCTGACCATCTCCAGTGGGTGCAGTCCCCAGCTGTGGGTTGAACCCCTTCCAGAAAAGGCTGCTGGGCCAAGAAGCTTCCCTGGACTCCCCACGGTCCCGTCTAACCAACATCTCAGTCTCCTCACAACAATCTTCCCTGCCTACCCCCTTTCCCTGGCGCAGACACATTCTTCTGCCTGGCAAAAGGAACCTTGTTTCCATGGAAGCCTCATTAAATCTGCATCTTGCTCAGTTTGGGTTTGATCACGGCTGCCAGAAGTATTTTTAGCCCATGCAGTTGTGTAATGAGATAGGGATCCAGGGAGGGAGAGGGGACAGTATGGACAGAGAGAAGATTAAAACAAAACAAAACAAAACAAAAACCAGGAAGGGAAGGAAAACCTCAGAAGGAGAGGGTTTTGCCATAGGTGGGAAGGATGGAACACTCCTCTTGAGTGGCTGGGGCTTCTGCTCCTGGCGAGCCCCATCCCACTGGGAGCCTGTGGGTGCTTGCCATGACAGCTGTCCTGGTCACATGTCAAGGGAACCTCTGGTCTCCCTTTCCAGGAGCTCAGTTGGCCGCAGCCAGGGTGTTACTTGAACTAGAGGGTGTGATTGACTGAGATGCTGCTCACGGGCTTCCCCTCCCAGAGAGTGGATGGGGCAGGGAAGGAATAGCAGCAGAGCCGAGGGCCGGTGCCCTTGGGGTCTGTTGTGTAGATTGGCCCCAGAGCGATAGCTGGGCAAAGAGAGCATCTTAACTCATTGCAGGCTCCCACCCAAAGACGAGATTTGGGGGTCACAGAGGGCATACAGTGTGTTGGGTACTGGAACCTGATATCAGGTCCACCCCTTGGCTACTGAAGTTCTCAGAACTTTTGCTTCTGCCCTTCGGCCAGACTGTGCCCTCAGCCATCCCTCTGTACTTGAGAGAGCTCTTGATAACGGTGTTGGTTGTTTGCATTGGAGTTTGTTGAGTGTGTGTGTGTGTGTGTGTGTGTGTGTGTGGTGTGCATATCCATGTGTAGCATAGAGAGATAAAAACCATGGGCAGAGATGGTAGCTGATGTTTATTGGGCCCTCACTATGGCTACATGATGTTTTAGGCATTGTATATGTGCTAACTCAATTTTCCTTTCCCTAATTCTAAGGACTAGACACTTACCCTCCCCATTCTATAAACCGGGAAGCTGCGGCACAGAGAAGTAGAGAACCTTACTCAAGTTCATCCAGCTAATTAGTGGCAGAGCCAGGCTTTGTACCCAAGCCACCTGATTTGAGAGTCTGCAGTCCTAAATCAGTAACGTGTCATTGGCCTGTCATACATTTTCAACAACTCTCTGTGCACAGAACCATTTATAGTAACTGTATCGATGAGCTGGAAGGAGTCTGTTGATGTGCTGCTGGGATTTCATTCATCCTCATGGAGGTAGTTTTTTTTTTTTCCAAAGGTTTTCTGAGGGCGGTATCCAAATTCATAAAAAGCTTTACGATCAAGATTTCCGTGAGCTTCATTCTGACTCTCCTGCATTGCCATTCTTCCCGAATTTACGAGTAGATGTTGCATTGTCTCTCTCGAGCCCTCTTGACTCCCTAATGTTGCTTGTGTAACTGTGCCCTGCCTTCCTACTCCAGAAGTGGGGGGTTTCTCTCTTCTTTGTCTGGCCCCACCGTCCTGCTTCTCCTGTCTGAGGACAGCATTTCATTTCCCTTTCCTCGCCAGGTGCTTCCCCAGGGGAGAGCTCTGAGGGCCTTCCTTGAACTTGGCAGGCTGCTTCCCTCCTGAGCCAGCCAGTCCCTTAGAGCGTCTCTTTTTCAATGTGCCCCTCTTGGAGGTCTTAGTTCTCTCTGCAATAAGTTACCAGCTTCCCTACGCATCCGTCATAAAACCAAAGTGGAAAAGATGAAACCAAAACCCATTCACAGCCCCACTTGCCATAGCCTCTCCTCCAAGTGCTTTCTCTGTTCTTTTTAGGACTTGAAAATCACAGGGGACAGGTATTGAGGATTTATTTCTTATACTATACGCCTCAATCTTTACAATATCCTTACGAGCTGAGTACCGTGAATATCTTCCGTCTTACAGATGAGTAAGCTGGGCACAAAGAGATAGAGTCACTTGCTCAAGATCACACAACCAGCAGGGAGTTGGAACTGTGATGCAAAACGGGGCCGTCTGACTCCAGAACCTATGCTTTTAATCACCACTCCGTATTGCTTCCCACTTGAAAATGTCCAAAGGGAAGTTTGAGGTAGATCATCTTGCAAATAGAGTAGTGGCCAACTGTCCAGGACCTGCACTGGCCTGATTGTTCATTCTCAGTGGCTGGCATTCAGCAACAGCCTCTGAAGTCCAGGGTCTTGCCTGGGTGCTGTGACAACAGGGCACCATCAGGAAGAGCAGAGGACTATCATTTCATCAGTGATGTAGCCCTTTAAGGGCAAGGTAGAAAGAACACACGCATATTATCCTTGTCACTCTCTTTTGGTTATAAGAAGCAGGAACCCACCAAAGCTAGCTTACATTAAAAAAAAAAAAAAGTCGAATGCATATGGATAAAGGAATCTTGCAGAACTCAAGTTGGGGCAGATGAGCCTTCTGAGGTACTGGGGTGTTGCCCGGACCTCCCTCTCTTTTCCCCTGGAACTCCATGAGTTCTCACCTGCTTCTCCCTGTCTCGCCTCGTTCCTCTCCCTGTCTGCAGACTATCTCATTGCTTCGTCTTGCACATGGAAAAACCTGCATCGGCACTCCCGAGTTTACATACCCTCAGTTCAGGCAGCCACGGTATCCTTAAAACTCCGCGTTCCAGAGGGAAAGTTTGGGTCAGGGGCCCAGCTGAAGGGCAGAGACGGGGAGAAAAAGACACAGTGGCCAGGCCTCTGAGCAGCTGGGAGGCTGGCCAGGAAGCTGTGGAGATGGTCTAAGTGGGGTTTAAAAGGCAAGGCAGAAGTAAGTCACATCCTTTTCCCAGATGGAGAACGTGAGGTGCAGAATGAGCCTGGCTGGGGATGCAGATCTCTGGCCTCTGTGTCAGTGCTTGGCCCCCCAGACGTGGTATCTGATCCTGACAGGATGTATGGTTTCTCTGCTTGGTCCTGCAGCCTCCACAGAGCACTGGCTGGCTGGGGGGGGGGGTGGTGCTGGGGCCTCTCAGGACAGACTCAGTTCAAGAACCCCAGGGGAAAAACATCCTAAGCAAAGTTCTAGAAGAGCTCAGACTCTGGAATCGGGACACCTGGGTCTTGGGACCAAATCTTTGCTGATCTCTTATGTGGTGGTGCCCTTGTGGAACTAACATCCAGGGTTTCTATATTTAAATACACGTCTCTAGAGCCTCCGTTCTTTATACCATGTGACAAACCCTCATAAACCCCCCAACAGCCCTATGAGACGGGTGCTTTCAGATCCATATTATAGACAAGCAGTTGGGGCCCAGAGGGTCAGCAGCTAGTTCAAGGTCACACAGCTGAGTCAGGATGTGAGCATAGCTCTGATTCCTAAGAGCCACTTGTGATACTCTGCTCTCTGCTTCATTTCCTCATCTGTCAGATGGGAATGATAATGCCCATCTCACATGGATATTGTAGAGGAAAAACAGATAAAAGAAGAGAAAGTGTTCTGAAAAATGTAAGCAGCCTCTGCAGATGGGAATTATTTTTGTTGTTGTCACACACTGCCAGCCCCCAGGGCTTTGCTTAGCTGTACCTAGCTCAGATCTCCACCCCGCCAACAGCAGCAGGGGACAGTCTGTCTTCATCCTGAGCAAGGCTGACAAAGTGAGCCCTACTCGCCCCCGCCCCAACCTCCCCATGCCCGGAAGGAGCATAGCTCAGACTGTCTCTTCCCTTATTGCCAGGGGAATGCAGAACCTAGAATTTGGGTCTCAGCAGGCGAGGGAGATAAAGAGATGGATTTTTCCCGCAAAAAATGTATTTTTGAGTTATTTTTACTTGTGGCTTCAGGTTTGCATGCAAGTTTCTGCAAGAGATAGAAGATCTCCCAATGATGGGGACTATTTTATAATTGAGGGATGGAAAAAGAAACATCAGTTACCGAGCACCTAGTGACTGTTGGTCCTTCCTGCAATGTAATATGGGCTTTATTATCTCCATCTCCATTATATCTCCAGCCTGTGTAACGTTCTCATAGTGGTGGCAGGACTAGGATTTGAATCCAGGTCTCCAAAGCCTCTGTCTTTCTACCACGGCCTCCTAACAGAGGGGAGGCCATGGAATAGGTGTCAGGGATGTCCCTTTCCAGTCAAGCAGACTGGGAAGCTGCTGGGAGCTACTTATGCAGAGATCAGCAAGAAGGAAGCAGAGTTGGAGCTGGATGGGGCTCCTGGGCAGCCTGCCCATGCTGGCCCACACCGTCTGGCCAGCTGTCATCACCAGGACTTAGACCAGGCTGGCTGTGTTCTACAGAGGCATCCTGGACATTGCGTAAGCTGTGGGATTCTGTGAGGAAACAGTCTGTCAGATTTCACTGAGGTTCAGCCCAACTCGTTAGCGAGGGCAGATACCTAGGGGCGTGTTCCAAGGGATGGAACAGGTTGGCAGGAGACTCAGGATCCATTTTCACAGCCAAAGGCTGAGAGGCTTTCTGAGCAGTGGCAGAGTGGAAAGTGTCTAGAAGCTTTGTTTGACAACTGAGCCAGGAGGAGAGGAAAGAGAGAAAGTGGATGTTGGACGTGGGATGGCTCACCTCAGCTCCTTGCTCTTGAAGCAGTGACCCTGCCATAGGCCATGTGTTTATCAAAGCGGACCTGTCAGCCCTGTAGTGGCCTCTGTTCAGAGAAGGGCCTGACATGATTCCCCTAGAAAGGACTTGACAACAACAAAATGCCACCATATGCGTTTTCTCATTTCATCCTCTCAATAGTCCCATGAGGTATGTGAGGCAAGTCCCTCTATTTGGCACGTGGGGAAAGCAAGGCCCAGAGAATTGAGGTTGCTTTCCCAGAGCCACACAGTTGGTAAACAATGTCCATCTCAGCTGTCTTCTCTCCCACCATGCAAATGGAAAGCCAACTGGGCAGCCATATAGCCCATTATTGTTTATGTATGCATGCAGTCTTCCTCATTTTGTCTTTCAGGGCTGTATCCTAGAAAAGCTCATTATTCTTAGTTAGACAATAAATAAGCAAGTAGTCAACATTTCTTTAGGACAGTTGATCAGATACCAACAGAAAAAACTTAGACCCAAATAGATGCTCAGAATGTGTATGGCGTCATCACGGTAGAGCTCTAAGGTGTGACCTTCATACACCTATCATAATATGACTTGTGTTCACTCCTGCCTCAGTCCTTGATTTCACATGACAACAAACATGATATTGGGCTTTGAATTAACAATAGCTAAGTTTATGGAGCCCCTTTTGAATGCCAAGCCCTGAGTCAGCAACTGGAGGAAGAGACATGAAGAAGGCAGTCAACATTACTTGAGAGGATTCTTTGGTTGCAAATAGCGGAAACCCAACTTGCATTCACTTTGGAGGAAGGGAGATTCATTGGATCACATAAGCAAAGCATGAGAATGATAGTCTCAGGGATGACCACAACCAGGCATTCAGATGCCTCCAGGATTCTTTCTTTCTTCTCCGTCCATGCCAGCTTTCTTCATTCAGACTGGCTCCCTTCACTGGGCTGGAGACAGCTCCAAAAAGCCATCAGGATCACATCTTTAGCTTAAATATTGGGGGCAGACTGTCCCTCTTGTGTCAGAAATCACTCAGACCATTCACTCTGCCAGGGAGGTAGGTTATATAAGAAGATGGTGGCTTCCATTTCAACCACATGGTTAGAATTAGAAGAATGAACATACCCCAAAGCAGAGGGTTGAAAGAAGGAGGTTGATATTCTAGGTGACAAATAATACCCAATCCCTGACTTTAAGGAGCTCTCAGTCTAGTGGGAAGTGTGGGCATGGACAAGTAAGTCAATAGCTATGACACAGTGTCCTAAGCTCTATGACATAAGAGCCTTGAGAGCCAGAGGAGGGGCATCCATGTGGGTCTCCATTGGAGTTAGGAGGGACATCAGGAAAGCTGAGGGACACTTGATGATGGGGAATCATCCAGATGTACAAAGGAGGAAGAGAATTCTAGCCAGAAATAAACATAGTAGCAAAAATCCAGAAAGGGAGGGTGGTAAAGCCCTGATGTTAAGGACTGAAGAATAAGGCTCTTTGAAAATATTTGTGGAATTAGGACCACAAGATCTCTGAAAAGATATGGTTAGAGTAGAATCAAAGAACAACCTGAACAAAGTATATGGGCTGGGAGATATTGGAAAGTAAGCAACGCGGCAAGAACTGCTGGCTTGAAAACTATCTAACGTGATTCTGTTTTAGATGATTTTCCTTTGGGAAGACGGAGAAAAATCTCAAATCATCCCCGTAACTAATGAGCTCCGCTGTACATATAAAACCTTAGTAAATGCAGTGATAAGGGTGATGGTGAGATCGACAAACTAGATCATGATGCAGTTTGTAACTAGTGGTTACTAAGTTGCTGTATCCTTCAGGTTGTACTTTTAAACATATTTTCAAAAATTAAAGGTCAGTTAAGATAAAAAAAAATATTGAAGGAGGGAGATTATGTCGTCTCAAGTTGAAAAGGAACATAGGAGATGTTGACTCAAATGATCAAAAGCACAAAGCTGCCCCCTTAGGATTCAAGGGAATGTTGTGCGACTCAGAAATCAGATATGTGCAGAGCAATATGGAATGAGATAGACACCAGACATTTAGAAGATTAGTACTGATCTAGGATTTTTAGGCTCCAGCCTCAAGAAAATGACATGAGATCTAATGAAGGCGAGTAGAAGTCAAGGGAGTGTAAGATTAGAGAAAGTGAGGAACTAGAGATTTGTAGGAAGCAAGGGGTGGGGGGAGTGGCAGAAAGGGCAGGCAGCTCCTCTCCCTCTCCCTCTCCCCTCCCTCTTGCTAAAAAGTGCATTTGCTTTAGCCGAAATGACTGTAAGGCAAATTTTTGTTTTAAAAAAAGGAGCTATTTTGTGCTGACTTTCATCATCAAATCAGAGTTCTGCTGCCATAAAATAAAACCTCATAATAGAATGAGTAGAAAGCTTGATACCCTGCAGAAGGAAAGATGGCAGCTCACTCAATGCCATGCTGGGCATGATTGTTCACAAGCCATGCATCTCCTGCTGGGAGTTATAGCTACTGCCCAGCCGTTCACATTTTCATTGCAGCTGTTTTCTGCCCATTCTGAGGTTACTGAAATCCCTCACCCATCAAACTGAGCTTTAGCCCTTAGTCTAAGAGTTATTAGCCTGGAGCCCAGGGGCCTTTAGGAGATCAATGCTGGTTTTTCATAGGGTCTTGTGAACCCCCTGAAATTGTATACAGAATATTGTGTTGGAGTGTGTACATTTTTCTGGTAAAAACATCTAAATTATCAGAGCAGTTCATGACCCCCAAAGGGCTAAGACCCATTCCCTAGAACAAAGAAAGTTTTTGCTACACATAGATACTTCCAGAATGTGACCAGGGCAACTCATAAGACTGGGATGCAGTTCCATACTTCAACAGCGGGTCTACTTCCAGCTGTACAAACTCATCAAGGACATATTGGAGTAATTCTACATGGAGCAAAAATTTAGTACAGTGAATGTATTTAGAATAAGGACCACTATATACAAGTTCTTTCAAAAGACCAAAGACTCTGTCCTGGATAGGAAAGTACATTCTCAGATTCATGAAGTGCTCGTGTATTTATATTTCAAACCTAAAAAATAATTGTGATTTCACTAAATAAAATCTTTATACTTGATTAGGAAAATGTTAGCTGATTTGGGGTCCTCGGGGTAAAATGTAGTCCTGGTAAAGTGCCAGGGCACTGTTCTTTCACCCACTAACAGGACTGAGCTTTTGGCATCGACAGGTCGGCATAAGGATGTGCCCATGTTATGTGATATGTTTAAGGACTCACAAGTAGTCACTGGAAATGAAGAAGAAGAAAGTTCAGAATACAGATTTTGTGTGAACAATCAACTTAAAGGAGGCAGGAGGGAGAGTGAGCAAGAATATGTCTGGTAAGATGTGGATGGATCAATAGCCAGTCAATGTGTTGATCAAAGAAATTATCTTTGGGGGGAGAACAGTAGAAGCCAATTGAAAAATAAGCATCATGCCTCATAAAGCAGCCTACAGAAGTCACAATGGCCTGATTGTGTGATGAGGCAATTAACAGCTGGAGTTAGCAAAATATGCTCCAAAAAGAGAAATGGTCGTTAGGAGGAGGAAAAAACAAACAAAAAACAAACAAAAAACAGCAGATCTTTGAAGTCAGAAACAATGGAGACAATTATTCAGAAAATTAAGAGATAAAAACCTCGCTTTAGACCTGAATTATCTGGATAACTGGAAAAACTTCCTACATGAAGAAGTCTCTGTCAGCTGCTCTTTTCTCTCAAGTCTGTATTGAAGACACCATCTATGCAGAAGGCTTCAGAGATGTCTTCTTTGTGTATAAAGCCCAAATCTGTGACTCTTGGACCCTGTTCCTTTATGCTAACCATAATCTCCCAGTCAACATGCCCACATTGAAAGCTTCATTTTCATTCACCAAAACCAACTCCTCCTTTTCTGGAAGTTCCCTCTTTCTGTGCAGTGTGCCATCATCCCCACCTCCGTCACCCAGTATGAAACCTTAAATTTATCTTTTATTTTGCCTGACCTCTCATTTCTGTATTCAAAATGTTTTTCTCGTGCATCTTTTCTTCAATCATTCGTTTGTTTATTTGTTTATTTCGCAAGCATTCGTGAGCTCCTGCTATGTTCTGGAACCTGTGCTTGGTGCTGGGGATAGTCTGTAAACAAGAAATTTCAGCTGAGCATGAGAAGTGTCATCACAAGTAAGCACAAGGTGCTGTGGGACAACGACATGAGAGACCCACCAATCCAGTCTAGGGAGGTTGGGAAAAGCGTCTCAGAAAAGAGATCAGTGTCTGAGATCAGGAGACTATGTGGGAACTGGGGAAAAAAGAGGGCAAGTAGCCTCAGTCCAGAAACGGGCCTTTTACAGCATGCCAGAAAGTTTGGAGGACAGTGAAGAACTATTAAAAAGAGAAGGGGGGGCCTAATGAGATATGCAGGTTGACCAGATGGCTCTAGCTGTGTTCTAAGAATGAAACTGAGTGGGTATGAATTGGGTCACAGAGATGGGTGAGGAGACTGTTAGGGGAATCCAGGCCAGAGGTGGCTAGTGAATAAGTTTTAGAGGAGATGGCAAGAAGGAATTGTATTCACGAGCTATAAGAAGGTCGAAACAGCAGGATCTGGTGCCTGACTGGAAGTGAGGGTAGTCCAGAGAGGGAGCCAGGTGCAGGAATGAATGCATGGTGGTGTGATCCATTGGCATGGAGATGAAAGCAGAAGAGATGGGTTTGGTAAAGAAGATGGTAAGTTCAGCTTTGGGATGTGTGAACTTGTGTGTGTTATTTCAAAGATGGAGCAATTCTAGGGGATGAGAAAACTCAAGGTATAGGCTTGAGAATGGGTGGCTGAAGTGGTGGTGAAAGTCATTAAAGATGTCACGGTCAATGGATCGAGGGGCAAAGATTAGTCATCTTTTGGGGCCGCTAACATCACCCAGGATGCTGGTGGGAAGAGTGTGAGCCAGGTACCAAGGTCTTCAGTGTTAAGGCAAGTGATCCACATGTCAGCAGACCGGGGCAGGAAACAGCAGGAAAGGGGTCTATAGCCTGCTTGGGAAAGAGACCATTACGTGAGGGTGGCAAGAAGGACAGAACTATCCCAGATGATGTAGCTCTGAGCAGTTATGCCTCTCAGCCAACCCTTGGTAAAGAAATAGCAGTATCCAGAGGAAGTGGTAGGTACTGGCATTCCCAGAAAACTTGCTCAGACGGATTCTATGCCCAAGGGACTCCTGTCTAGATGAGGGGCTTTGTTAGTTCTCAAAACATCACCAACCAGATGTATAAGACATTACCCACTGGCTCCCACAACCCTTCTGCTGTGGCCACATGGCCTGCCCATGGCCTGCTGAATACACTTTGCATTTTCCTCTTTGAATGCCACACAGTTTGTAAGTTTTTTCTTCACTTCACCTACCTGAACCTTACGTATTCCTAATGATCAGCTCCATCCCAGCTCTTCCAAGAACATTTGAATACCTACCAAGTAATTATTCTCTCCACTGACTGCACGCTTCCTATAGTACCTGTTCTATAACTATCAAATACTACATATATTGCAATCTCTTGGTGGGCATAAAATCTGACTTATACTTTGTCAGTTTCCAGCCCACTTCCCTGCTAATATAGATGAACTATGAATATTTGGAAGACTGGTTAGTTAATTTCCCACTTGGAAACTACATGGGTTGCAAAGTTCTGGCCCTTGTGTTTCCTGTGTATAAAGTAGGGATGACAGGCTATACATGGAGCTCAAATTCCATGAAGCAAAAGCATCGGTACTGAATTATTTTTTTTGCCTTTTAGCTCTTGTAACAATTGTTTTGAATTTGTTTGATTTGCCTCAAGAGCCAAAATTGTGAATGGCAGCTCAAGTGATTTTTCTGTACATCCAGAAAATAGAATTGAGTATTTGATAGAGAGTAACTGCTAAAGACGGGAAAGGGAGGAGATTGTAGCAGTCAAGATATTTTTTACAGTAGAGCAATAAAAAAAAAAAAAAAGAGTGAAGATAAATGAGCTCGAGTGGCAAGTGTCTGAGCCTGTTGGACGCAGGCCCCTGTGGCCAATGATGGACAGTGTTTATATGACTGCTGGGCCATCGATAGATAACGGAGATAGATAAGGGGCCTTCTTAGGAAGGTGGTTCTTCTTCAGAAGGCCATCTGCCTGTCTGCCGGCTCCTTATTCTTCATTCAACTGTTCTCCTTTTCTCATTTTTATGATGGTTCTCCTGGTAATACTCTAGCTTGGACTTCGGCCAGGACATGTGGACATAGGAATGATCCTGAATTCTTTTTCCCTTTGGGTAATTGTAATGACTTTAAAAACTTGTTAGATGGCTAGCGATCCTTGGAGAATTTTTGTTTTCTTAAATAATCATTGAAGACGGTGAGGCCTGTGCATTGGACAGTGGGCACCTGTGGAAGGTGACAGCAACAGCCCCCAGACTCCCGTCACTCAGGACTTTTGGAACCGCGGGTGGCTCTGGCAGTCCTGACTGAGCACTGGCTCCGTGTAGTAGGGGGTCTGGGTGCTGCATTCTGATTCATTCTCAGCAAGATGTGGATACAAACACATTCCCAGAGTGAGGGCTTGGTGTGGCTAGTCTTAAGCCAAGGGAACTAGAAAATCTTATCTTACTGTTCTTGAAACTCCAGAATCGGGGGGGGGGGGGGGGCGGGGAGACACACAAACATTCAATCCATAACAGGGCAGAGTGCTAGTCCCTGCCTCGTTCAGTTGTAATGAGGGTTAAGTGAGATGTGTTGAAAGCACTTAGCATGGTGTCTGGCACGTAAGGAGCACTCGATAAATGTTGGTTGAAAGGAAGCCAGAGAGACCTGAAGGTGATAGCGGATGACAGAGGCCACTATCTCCTTCTCTCTCACTGGAAAGCAACTTTTTTATTTTTTTTAAGATTTTATTTATTTATTTGACAGAGAGAGACACAGCGAGAGAGGGAACACAAGCAGGGGGAGTGGGAGAGGGAGAAGCAGGCTTCCCGCGGAGCAGGGAGCCCGATGCGGGGCTCGATCCCAGGACTCTGGGATTATGACCTGAGCCGAAGGCAGACACTAAACGACTGAGCCACCTAGGCGCCCCTGGAAAGCAACTTTTATTATCTCATTTGAAAAGCAGTATACTATGGGGACTGGGGAGCTAGGCTATCTCAGTCCAAATTCTATCTCTGTCATTTATCAGCTGTGTGACCTTAGGCAAGTGACTTAACCACCCTGTGCCTCAGTTTTATCATCTCTGAAAGAGGATAATGAATAAAATAATAGTTTCTACCCTGCTAGATTATGGAGATTTGTTAAGTTAGTACATGTAAGACACTTGAAACAATGCCTGGAACCTATTAAATGATATATAAGTAATAGGTGTTATTATGAAGTGATGCGTGGCTTGGGACCTATAGGAACTTCCAAGTCCTTCCTAGTTTCATAAATCAGACTGAGTTTGCAGTGTAAATATCTGCTTACATTTCTGCCTTCCCCCATTGGACTGTGAATTCTCAAAGAGTAGGCAAACTGTTTTTTATTTATCTCTGTGTAGCTTGCCATCTCTATTATGATGCCTGACTGGGTGCCAAACACAATACTGGGCATATTGTAGGGATTTGGTCAATGTGGGTCAGTGTGGGTGGGGAGCTGGGCAGGTTAAAGGGGAGAGAAGGGCTCAGGGGCATCACACTAAATAGTCACCTACACAAACTACAAACATTGTTATGCAGGAGAAATCAGGTCAACATTTCACCTTCAGTGTCAACACCAAAAAAAGCCTAAGGAGGAAGGAAAGAGAAAATTATAATCTGCTTTTTGTGTTTTATTATTGTTATTATTATTACCATATGGTTTTTTGTATGTGTTGTATGCTTCATTTCGTGCGTGGAGAATGGGGTGCCAATCCACTCTCTTTCCCAAGACTAGAGCTGGGGCAAAATAGCTACGGACAGGAATCTGTACACTGTGAATATGGCCAGGTCTTCTTCTAGGTCACTCTTTCTCAAAGTTTGTAATCTGCTTTGTGCCAAGCTCCTTGAGGTAAAAAACAGTGTCTTACTCATGTTTATAACTCCTTCAGCCCCAACGCCTATCACACGCTTTGCCCGTAAGATGCTCAATAGCCATGTATAAATGGATTGAGTTTCTGGAGTCCATGAGGGCACTCACTCCTCCCCTCCCTGCCCCCCCACCCCACACAGTTTGTCTAGTCACGTCTTCCCTTCCATCGTCCACCTTATAAAACACGTGAGCACCTCCCAGGCATCTTCTTCCTCCATCCTTGTACTGACATGTCCACTGCTCTTCGTCTCCCATTTCAAACATTTTAAATGTCATTTGGGAAACAGAATTCTAGAAATCTGGAGCCCGAAGTCACTTTAGACCCTGCAATCCAGTTTTCTGACCTGAGGCAGGTCCCTAATGTCTCTCCCCAACTCCATTTCTTGTCTTCCTCAGTGAATATTTTCTGAGTTCCAATTAGGCATTAGCAATTCCAGAAAATATTCCATGTTCCACTCTCTTAATGCCACACTCCTGGACACCACATTCCCTCTGGAGACTGAACACTGGAGAGAGATGGAAAAGTACTTTGAAAATGTGTGCATGTGAGGAAAATGCTAAGTGTTCTGTCTGATGGCTTCAGTGACAAGTTTGCTTCTTTAGAAACTTGACTAGACAGAGTGTGAGGAAAAAATGAAAAGGCAGAAATGTGTTAAGCTTGGCTGAATAATGGCCAGCAGGGTGAAAAGATAAGATAACCACCCACCCACAGGATTTCTATCCTCCAGCCCAAAAAGGTTGGCAACAAGCATTGAATCTACTCTTAATGGAGGGTATGCTTGAAAAGTAACTTTACAGCCACTTGTAGGAAACAGGATAGGGAAGTTTGCGAAATAGAGAAGATGCCTAAGCATGTGGGATACCACCTCCATCTTGGAAAATAGCCAAGATGATACAATCTTATTCAGGATCATTTAATTAAAACAAATTCAGCAATTAATGTCAGTATTGCTGTCAACAATCACAACAGCAGTGGATAGATATTGAGCAATTTGTGCTAAGCAACTTGCAGGAGGATGTATCACTTAATCCTCTGCCATCCTCTTACAAATGAGGAAATTGAGGCTTTGAAAGGTGATTTTCCCAATGTTATCCAGTTATAAGTGCCAGGGCTGTGACTCAGACACAGAGCAGTTTAACAGCAACATCTCTGCTTTTCTCTCCTTTGTAGTAATATGCCCAGTCCACTGAAGTGGATCATCTTAGTACACTGCTTTTGTTACCTTCAGAATGCCCAGGTATGGATTGGGTAAACCTTGGCCTTGTTATCTGAAGATGTGAGCTTAATCCAAGCAGTGCTATTTACCAGCTGTGTGGCCTTGGGTAAATCCCTTCATTCCTCTAGGTCTCAATTGCCATACCCCTCAAATATGAGTGATTGTAACTACATGGACCTCACTAGGTTGTTGTGAGGATGAAATGAAATAACTCTGTAAACAGAAGTGCCCACGGCAAATTCAAAGAATTACTGGCACTCCCTCTCCTTCAGGTATTGGAAGTTGGTACTAGGCAGCTAGGAATGCAAAACATGGCCAGTTGTCTGCTGTCTGGTGTTATCATTAATTTTGGCTCTTCTCCTTCTCTTCCTTCTCCAAAACTTAAGACATTTGCCAGCTGCCTTTCCAATAGGATTTTGTTTCCTTTGGTAGAGAGGAAATGAACCAAAACTAACCCCATAATTCCATTTTCAGCAGTAAGTAGAGTGGGGTCCCTGATAATTGCCCTGCCTACCCCACAGGATAGTGGGGAAACTATTGAATGGTCATGCATGAAAGAGCATTTTGTCAACTGTAAAGGACTATCCAGAGAGAAGATATCTCAATCAGAGGGCTCCATGCCTGAGGGATGGATTCTTGGAAAATGCATAACTGTACATATGTGGCCAGAATCTGAGGGACGTGCTGGGGAGAGGAGCCAGGTCAATTTCCAAAATGGCACAGTAGAAACCAGTCATGTTGAATCTGAATCTCAGAACACTTTAGAACTAGAACCAGCCAACTTTCTTTGGACGACGAGCTGGGATAATGAGTTAAGGCTAGGTCACGTCTCCTCCCTGTCCTTATCCTCCTTTCCCTCCTATTTATCTTTCCTTAGACCCAGGACAAATGATAAGTAGAAGAGATTATGATCCCAGGAATAGTGCAAATGGGAAAAGAAAGAATGTATTCAAGGATGTTTCCCCCTATCTTCAAATTGCACAGAAGGCTGGTGAATTCAGGTTGTCCATTCTTACCTCCCTTTGTACCCATAATTCCTTGGCCTCCTTCAATTTTGGTTTCCCTTGTTTCAACTTCCTGTTCCTGCACGAATGCTCAGTGGCTCAAATTAACCTCACTGTGCCAAGTGCTGGAGAAAAAGAGAGATGTATAGCATGACATGCCCCCATAGAGCTCACAGGACAATAAAGATGGGAGAAGACAGAGGTTGTGGGTATTGGGTGCCAAGTGGTTCCCACAAACTGGAAATGGGACCAGGTTTGAAGAGGGAGTAGCCCACAGGGGAAGTCACTGGGGAAGGTTTCTGGAGCAGATGGGACAGCGGCTGTGCCTTAGAGGCAGGACTTACATAATAAATGTATTGTAGTCCTTTGTTGTTGGGGGTTTTTTAAAGACATTTTTAAAAAGACTTTAAAAATGCAACCTGCTGGAAGATCAGGAAGCAGAAAGGGAAAAAACTGGGTAAATAACCTTCTTGGAGATATTCCTTCACTTTCCTAATACTGGATTACCGCAAAACATCAGCTAAGTAGGGATCATCCCCCCCAAAATTGGGAAAAAATGGAAATAATTTGAGATTGAAAAAACCCTCATCATGAGAACTTAGTTGGACTTCATACACTTACTTTATGGGTTCATTTTGGGTAAGAATATTCACAGGCCTTGGCATCAGACCACTGGGATCAAATCCTGGTTCTATCACTTACTAGCTGAGTAACCTTGGGCAAAATTACCTAACTTCTAATAGTCTTAGTTTCCTTACCTGCAAACTAGAAATTCTAATAGTACCTGGGGTCCTGGGATGGATTAAATGAGTTATTTGTGTAAAGCAGTGTCTGGCCCAGAGGAAGCTATTACTTATAGAGAAGGGGGGGCATCGTTAGGTCTTCAGCACATAGGGGAGCTAAAAACCTTAGTTTATTCTTGACTGCCTCCTTCAACCACATCATCAGGACTTCCTTCCTTTGTCATATAGTTCTCCCAACCCTTCAATGATGGGAAATCAATGAGTGGGCTTTCATGCCCCTGTATATTTTTCCAGACTTTGTGCTTGGCCAGTAAGTCTATTTTCAGCCCAAATCTCACATGCCTCTTTGGGACTTTTCACCTGATAAACATTCCTCCTGTGCTCTTGAGTATGGTATCCACTCTCTCAACCCCTACCCAGAGCTTCCTTGCATGTATATTTGCTCTGTTAGGCACGATGATGACCTCACCAAGGTCAGACAATGGCTGTGATTTCATCTGGACCCTGATGACCAGTTTGTAGGCTAGAGCCCAGGGCTTAGCAACTGGCCAAGGCCCAGAGGGCAGTTGAAAAGCAAAAACAGTCCAGCCTGATTGCTTTGAGATGCCTGATTTTAGGCTGCTCTAAATGAGCTTGAGGAATCAAATAGGAAAAGAGAAAGAGATCATACTGTTATGTCCCTTCTCCCAGTTTTTTGACTCAAGAGTTTGCTAGTTTACCTCCAGTTAAATTAGTGTTTATCAGAATCTTCTGGGATCTACTGAATCAGAATCTGGGATTGGGACCTGGGAAGCAGCACTTTTACAGCTACCCCAGATGTTTGTAATATGGGTACTTCCACGACTACACTTTGAGAAGGGCTGCCTAAAACTTTCTCTCCCTGAGTGTGAGACTGGAAGGAAAGGTTGTCCAAGAGGGAACCTCCACTTCAACTACAGCATCTCTGCTTTTGCCTGCTGTGCTTGGTTATACTTCACTGTAGGCTTCCTTCTTCACACAAATTTTCTTCAGCTTTAAAAAATTGTTTTTGAAAGCCATTGGTATGGAGAGAACATTAGATTTGGAGTCCAGGTGGCCTGGGTTCAAATCCCTGCTCTGCCATTTACCAGCTGTGCGACTTGGGCAAGTTGCCAACCTCTCTGTGTCATTTCCTCATGTAAAGATAATCCTACTTCACCAGGCCATTTGTAGGATACAGTGAAATGATGTGTGAGTAGCAGCTTTAGGAAAACTGGCTTATTCTACAGTGCAAGTTTTTATCATCAGCTTGGAGCCTGCCATGTTCACATTCAAATCCAGTGAGTACGTGGAGTTTTGCTTATGGATAGAGGAGACTTCTCTTCCTTTCTGCCCTTGTGTGACTTTGGTTCCCCCTATGGACTGAATCCATGACAATCCTGGGCTGTAATGTGGCTCCACTGAACTCTGTTGTTTTTTCCTCCAAGCCCTCAGACTGAGTGGGACAAGAGTTTCCCCCAGATTCAGCAGCAAGAAAGGGGACTTTCTTCTTGGGAAGGAGTCTGGTCTGAGCATCTTCCAAACTCCAACATCATGATGTCGTTCCTCTGCCCAGCCCCATTTTCTGTCTCTGGACTTAATTGATAAAGAAACCATTCGAGGAAGGCTCCAGGAGCTAAGGC
The DNA here is from genome assembly GCF_004348235.1 of Phoca vitulina. Classification (NCBI taxonomy): domain Eukaryota; kingdom Metazoa; phylum Chordata; class Mammalia; order Carnivora; family Phocidae; genus Phoca; species Phoca vitulina. The sequence goes on along the minus strand of NW_022589710.1, from coordinate 41,232,684 downwards.
TGTGCCTGGGCAGCAGAATGAACAATTTCAACAGTCATTCTTCTTTATCTCCCCTTTTCTTAAGAACCTTTACTGGGCATTGCCTCCTCCTATCTCCTTGGGGCACCTCCTGATGATGGAATGCACAGGTAAGGGTTCTTGGAGAGCGCCAGCTCACTGGGAGCAGTCCCCAGCCAGATCCACCCATCTTCATGGCTGAGCTCCATCTTTCCTTTCAGGCTGTCCTCCCCCTTCCCTCTCTGCCATCACCATAGCAACACAGTGGTGTAAAAGATAAAAGAGCTAAGGCATCTAAATATAGTCCGAGTCTCAACACTTCCAGCATGGAGCCTAAAACCTAGGGGGTGACAGCTAGAAGCATCCAAAGGATGAGTGGCAGCCAGGAGGGAGGATGAGTCAAAGGAAGGGTCGAGGATAGAAGAGAAAGGCAGGGAACAGTGATTTACTGAGCCTGCTGCCTGTGTCTTCTCATTTAGGCTGCACACTACCTGATGTGGATGCTATCATCTCCGTGTTACTGCTGAAGACACAGAAGCTCAAAGAGCTTAGGAAGTTGGCCAAGGTCACACAGCTGTAAGCATTAGAGCTAAGAATTCAACTCAAGTCTCTGGCACCCCAGAGTTTATGTGTTTTTCCCGCCATATCACAAATGCAGATGTAGGTGAGAGAGCTTGTTGGGGATACTGGACTTTTTGGGAAGGTCATATAACCAAGCTGAGGGCAGAGCTCCACTAAATTATTGGATGGGATTAGACTTAGTGTGATGGAAACCGGGAGGAGAGGGAAGATATATGACTTCTACCCAAGCAGCCCCTATGTCTTCCTTGAGGGCCGAGGGGAACCAGAGGAAGTACTGGTGAGACAGCTTTTTCTAGGTGCATGATGACACAGAACGGGAGTGGAGGCCTTTATCATGCCCTAAAACGGAACTTAAACCGGTAAAACAAAGGGCATGATTAGAAGCTGTAAACCACAGATGACTCACACCATCACTCATTCCCTCATTCAGTCATTCCACAAATATTTTTATTATGCACCGGACATGTGCTCAACTCTGGAGATATGGACACAAGTAAAATGAGTACAGCCCTAGCCCTCCTGGAGCTCAGGACAGTGGGGAAGACAAATAAGGAAAGAATTACACACTCGATTGATTTTCTTTACAACTGTGACGTGGACAATGAGTACATAACAGAAGAACATCACCTCCCTGATGGCATCAGTGGAAGGGAAATACAGAAGCTCTTACAAGTGAAGAAAACCCACTTGCTCAGTTTTAAAGGTGATGTGCATTTTCAAGGTGAACCGGGAGGCTGTCCTGGTAGCTTAGCCTTGACCACGGGCCTATGTGGTCAGCGTACCCTGTAGACCCCATTCCCTGCCTTGTACCTTCATTATAATCATGAAGTCCATACAAACAAGGTTTTAAAAACTCAACAAACTGGAGCCAGATGAAGTCTGACGGCAAGGAAGTGTATCGTGTCTTCTTCCTACAGCTCTTAGTATCACAGGAGTGAAACCGAGTGTGTGGTGTGTAGACAAGATGAGTCAAGCTATGGTATTGGCTCCTGAGGGTTTGTGGGAGCTGCACTGGGAAGTGCCTGTGAATTAAGCAGGGGCAGGAGGGGAGGCAGAAGGCATCAAAGTGAATTTCTATGGATCCAGAGCTTTTCCAAACTCCCTGCAAGGCAGCCAATCTGGGGGCTGCTGTATGAATGAGTTAGAATTAGATAATACAGTGTGTGGGGAGCCCTTTAGCTCTTCAGAGAAATGCTGTCTAAATACATAGTGTTCGCGTCACAGATAATGATACAGTACTCTATTTACGGCGCTCTGCTCCCTACCTGTCTGCTCTTGCCCAGGGATGTGGTACAGATGAATGGGCAAGGTCTGGAGAATGTGCTTCGAAATCCTTGATTAAAGGCCCTCCAGGCAGATGTAGAGTTTTAAATGTGTTACATTACTGTCATTGTCGGTGTGTTTTCTTTTATCACTCCGGAGTGTCGCGGCCTTCTGTTCCAGGTGAACAACTCTGCCTGCGTGTGGCATGCCCTGAAAGGCATTGGGAAGGCAGCAACCCACGGATGGGCAGTACACAAACAGGTTTTTAACTGAGGGTTCCAGAGGTGCTCTGGGCTGGCGCCTGTCAGCTGGCCCGAGCCTCTCCGTGAACCCAGGCTTTCCACCGCGAGGGCAGAAGTGTGGGCATGTCGCGCTCGAAATGAGTATTGACTACAAACCTTCTGGCCCCGGACAGGGTTGAGAGGTGGCAACTGGAGGAAAAGCAGGTATGTAATGGAAGGGAAACAGACTCTCTTCCACCGCCAAGCCTGGTGAGGCCACTCAACCAGGCCCACAGAGGGAGGCAGCAGGGTTGGGAGAAGTCACTGAAGTGGGGGCAGGGTGGAAAAGGAACTTGAGAGATGGGCACTGATTGGGACTACAAAGTCAGATTCTTGCATCTCTGGTAAAAGGAAAGGGTGGGGATGGGGGGGTTGTCCGTCAAGAAGAACAGCCAGGATCAGGCTCGGTGGAAGTGAATTCGAATGCTGCCTTCACTTACTTGACCTCTCGTGGAGAACTTCTCCCAAGGTTGAGGAGTCTTCAGTACACAAACTGGTACCATTGCTTCCCCCACGGCAATCAAACAGGACCCTTGAGGGTGTCTCTTCATGAAAGATGGGATGGGATGAAAATAGGCAAATGAGCAGCCTCATCAGCCCCCCTCTGCGCTCCTACCCCAGGGGAGAACAAAGAGCAGTGTTGGATAGTAGGCAGGGTGACCCTCTGAAAGGCATGCACTAACACTGGGCAGCAGGTGCCATGGAAGGATGATCTCCATTGGGGAACAGACTTCCTAAGACAGGCTAAGGTCACTATGCAGTGCTGTGAAATGAGGAGCAGTGTCGAGGAGATGCAAACCCTCTCCAGGCATACCCCTTTGTCTATAATTGTTCCTCAGGCCAACCGTGGAGCTCAGAAAATGCCCTGCCTGGTCCCACACCAGCCCTTGCCAAACTCCCAACCATCTCACCCTCTTCTGACCTGATCCTGGAGACTAGGGAAGGAAGAATCCTTCTACTGGTGGCTCTGGCTATTACTTAAACAAGTAGACCATCACCGAATTAAGTCACATTTTGGACTGCTTATTTCATGCCAGTTCCCATGCTCCAAGTTTTACTTTGTTGTCTCTATTCTCTCAAAAATCTTATGAGGCAGGTTTTATTATTACATCCATTTTAGACAAGGAAACTGAGACTCGTAGAGATGAAGTAATTTGCCGCAAGTCCTAAAACTCTTACACCCGGAGTCCAGATATCTCTGACCATAGGGCCCATGCTCTGAACCACTAATGACAATGAATAATGATGTTCATGGCACCCGTCACCGGAAGGAACCGTGGAGAATACACTTCAATGAAGCCATGAGTGAAGTATTGAAGTGACAGCAGAGCCAGGTTCTTCTAGCCAGGGTGACTCCTTTTGGGCATGTGTTGAAGGCTGGGAAGGGAGTTTGGACTTGTTTGGGAAGGGAAAGGAGAGGGATTAAAGTGACCTTTTCATAAAAGTAGCCCAGGGTCGCCAGGGTGGCTCAGTCGGTTAAGCATCTGACTCTTGATTTTTGGATCGGGTCATGATCTCAGGGTCATGAGATGAACCCCGTGTCAGCTGTGCGCTGGGCGTGGAGCCTGCTTGAGAGTCTCTTTCCCTCTCCCTCTGCCCCTCCCCCCCTTAAAAAAAAAAAAAAAAGAGTAGCCCAGTAACTGGGCTCTAAAGGGAGTTGAGTTTTATAGGCAAGAATGGAGTCAGGGAGACCAGCCACAGCTCTGGCCCAGCAGCCGGACCAGTATAAGGCTCTGCAGTCAGTCCCTGGTTCGAGTCCTAGCTCCCCCACTTAGTCTACTGTTCACTCAGTCCCTGAACAAACATAGTGGGTACCATCTCTGTGTGGAGATAGTTCAGGTGCTGGTAAATGAGATAGTCACAGTTTCTGCCCTCATGGAGCTTGTATTAGGTTGGGGGAAACAGACGATGCACAGATAAACAAATAAATAAACAAGTTAAAACAAACCAGGGAGATTTGATGGAGAATAGCTGGAGTCCAATCACATTGAGTGGACAAGGAAGTAACAGGTAAGCTGGGACATTTTTTAAAGGACCTGGTCTTAAGAATATCTAGAGGAGCAAAGCTCTAGGCAGAGGAAAGAGCTATTGCAAAGGACCCAAGACAGGAATGAGGTTGATGGATTTGAGAAAACAGAAGGCAAATACAGCTAGGACAGAGTATCTACTGCCTTCCTCCATCTGGAGGAAGAGTGGTAGAGGGTGAGGGGTGGGGAAGCCAGGCTGAGTTTTTGCAGGCTTGATCAGGTTCTCAGTGTGGTTTTGGAGCCCAAAGCCTGGCAATTAGTTGCCTGGGAACCTATTTTAAATGCAAATTCCTGGGCCCCACCCAGACCTCCTGAATCAGAAACTCTGGGGATGGAGCCCTCCGGACGATTTTGAGTGAGCTAATATTTCAGAACTCCTGGGCTAGATTATGCAATTTTAATTTTACTCTTAAGTACAAGGGGAACTTACTGAGGGTTTAAGGAGAGAAGTGGCATGTTATAATTTTCTTTAACAAATTTTTAAAAGTTGTTCTGGCTGTAGAGAGGAGAATGGCCTGCAACAGGGCAAGAGGCACGGAAGCAGGGAAAGATGGGTTGGGTGGCTATTGTAAGGGTCCCAGCCACATGTGACAATGGTTTGAGTAGGGCGGTATGGCAGAAAGGAGAGGTGGACCAGAACTGACAAGGTCAGGGAGGCAGAAACAAGGGCCACAGAGAGCTGGCCGCCATCTGTCCAGAGCACAGTTCAAAGGCGATGTTCTCAGAGAAGACATTCCCCACCCTCCCCCAGTCCCTCCCTATTGTCTAAAAATAAGGAGCATTGCGGAGAACCGGAGTGGGCAGGTGCTTCCTCCGCTGCAGAAGGACAGGTGAGGGAGAGCTGTAAGGAAGGGATGGACTCTGTGAGGCTGAGGAAGTTGGCTGGCTTCCTGGAAGGCTAAAGTTGTTAGCTCTGGAGAGTGAAGTAGGAGCCCTACTGACAGCTCACTCGCGCTCTCTCTCTCTCTCTCTAACACACACACACACACACACTTACTGAATTGAATGAGACCTGCAGTTTCCAAAAGCAAGGGTTGTGTTTTTCTGCTCATATCATTACCCACAAAAATCCCAAGAGAGAGGTAAGGCCTCTTGCCCTCCTTATATAAGCTCAAGAGAGAGTGGATGGCCAAGAGGAAGGCAGTAAGATAAGCCACAGAACTCAGACTCCGGTCTTTTGCTTCCTGACATTCTCTCTGTCACACAAGAAGGCACCAGATGACCACCAGAGTGGATTAGGGTTAGGGAGAGGTGAGTCAAGGTTGGGCCCTGTTTATTTAAAATTGTGATATTTTGTTCATCCTAGATTGTTGTATTAATTCTGACTTTTAAAAATATTGCGTTAAAATATTGCTGATCGGAATTACTGAGTTGTTTGGTAAACCCTTAAATTTTGCACCTGTGCTTCACTTGCCCTGGTCCTGGCCTTGGATCCATTACTCTCTATTCTATATCAGCTTCTCCCATTGACCATCAACAGCTTTAAACACAAAGCAAATAGGATTTTTATTCCCCTCACCCTTGTGAAAACCTCAGCTTCTACCTTTAGACTCTATTCTCCAAGAAGTTTGCTTACTATGTTCCTGACAAAGTCACCAGGTCCTGTGAAACTAGCAGTAGGCTAGGTTGTCCCAGTAGAGGTGACAGAGTACTCAGAGCTCCTGCAGCTGAGATGGGGCTAGGACTCGGGTGCTCTGGCTCCAGCCCCTGACAGCCTGGGTACCATTTTGTCTCTAGGTGGTACAAAACAAGAATTTGCCATTTGGCTGGTAGAAGAAGGCAAGAACTGGAAAACAGTTCGTTCAGAAGTCTTACAGGTAGAAATTGTTGACAGCTCCTTTGGGACCCACAACATAATACGCTGAAATGGTGACAATGGCTGACAGTGACCCACGTGCTGTTTTCGCATCCAGCGCCGCGGCTCATCGCCCAGCCCCGGGGGGGCGGCATGCCTGTCGACTTGTGTGTGAACAGAGCCCCCGGCACAATGCCGGGCTGCAGCTCTGCCTTAGTTTAGTCCCTGATTGATTCAGTCAAGAAAACGTCTGTAGAATAAGCTAATCTTAGTCTCTAATGGAAGGATTTTCTCCACGCAGCCCAGGGACAGGACTCTTTCCTGAACTTGCTATTCACTGGGATCTCTAGAAATTATCTGCCAGCAGTATGGGCTTTATAAGTATTCTCGTGGACAGGGAATTAAGGTGGAAGTACGGAGCTTTGACAATGTTTGACACAGGTCCCCAGGAGCCAGTCCCTCTCTCTTCCTAATTATTAGAAGGTTTTCCTTGTACCTGAAGTTTCATGTCCACACAATATAGTCTTTTCTTCTTTCTGCTTAGATCACATTTTTTAAAAAAATGAGAAACCCAGGGGCACCTGGGTGGCTCAGTCGGTTGAGCGTCCGACTCTTGACTTGGCTCAGGTCATGGTCTCAGTCTTGTGGGATCGAGCCCCGTGTCAGGCTCTGCGCTCAGCGCAGAGTCGGCCTGAGACTCTCTCCTTCTCCCTCTGCTCCTCCCCCCAACTTGCATGCGCACGCGCACACGCGTGCTCTCGCTCTCTCTCAAGCAAATAAATAAAATCTAAAGAGAAAAAAAAAAATGAGATGCCCACCAGAGAGGGAAAACAAGACAGAGAGACCCAACATGTCCAAAGCCGTGAATCAGATAACCAGCCACTTGTTCTCTTCCGTGCTGGGAGCACACTGTTAAATAAAATGATTTTATGGATTATTCTCATTGCTTTTCCAGGAAGGGGATTTATCAACTTCAGGGGACAGCAGCCATAGGTCCCCAGCCCATTGGTAGGTTGGTTGGTTGGTTGGTTGGTTTTACTTCCCCTCTTGGCTTAGAAGCAAGTGGGAGAGAATTAGAACTGTGAATCATCCTCCCTTTCCCAGACCCCACTCAGTTACAGAGAGGCAGGGCAAACGTGAGGCCCATATAGGGCTAGAAATAACTGAGTCACATGTAGAGCCTAAACCTGCCCAGCTCCACTGCTCTCGGGACTGGAAACTGAATTCCCCTTTGAGAATAACTGGGCAAGGCCCTTACGGAGATGACTTTCAAGGCCGGATTCTCCCGCTAACCTAGAGTGAAGCTTCCCAACCCTCATTCCGCCCCATCATACCCCCACTCACACCCATACACACGATCAGGAATATGAAGCCCTCCCCACTGTAGGGCAGCAAAGAGGGAGAGGGATCTGTATCACAGCTTAAAGAGATGAGAGCACTCTTGTCCTGGCAGAGAAGTTGTAATTAGATGATGCATGAGCACATTAGTTTTCCACGTGTGTGAGCATCCACGTACAAACACATACCGCTATCTTGGCATGGTGGCCGAGAGAAATAGTCAAGCTTGGGAGCCTCCTTGAGGTTGGTGATATGTTCAAACCAAGACTGATTTGAGCTGCCTGAGGCATATATGTTGATTCCCTGTATCGAGATAATAACTTTCCTAGAGCTTACTATTACCCCCTACTGCGTGGAAATTCCACACAAGCAAAGGGAAGCAGCAAAAGGGAGGTTTTTCTGTACATGCTCACATCACAAAACTATAAGCTTCATGAGAGCAGGAACAAACTTCTGATATAGAACGAGTGGGTGGGCTACCGGGTGGTGAGTTGTGGAATTCCTTGGTCCTTGTCTTCTCCAAGGAAAGGATTCAGTCGAGAGACTCGATAGAGTTAAAGTAGGAAAGGTTTTTTATTTAGCAAAAGGTGACGGTACACTACAGAGAGGAGAGGAGTGGGCTAACAGAGGATGGAGGAAGGGAGGCAGCATGCTGAGCTTCTCATTGTTATTTTCTGGGGGTTTTATTTGGTCTCCTCCCTCCCATCCTGTTATCATCGCTCCACCCAGGAATGCCCCTCTGTTTCTTCCCCTCTAACCTTTTGTGCAAGTTTATGTTAGTCATTTGCCCACGAGCTGCCTAAGCACAACCCACAGGAGGGGCGGGGGGTAAACCGCAATGCAAATGGTATTATAATGATATTATAAGAGCCTCAGGGTTACTAGCAGATAAGGTGCGCATGCTCCAAAGCCGGGGCAGTCTCTGTAGCCCCTATCTGCTGCTTATCAGGAGGTGCTAAACTGCAAAAAGGGCTGGTTTAAAGGAGATGGGGCGGTCTCTGCGCGGAGACGGGGCAGCGGGGGGGGGGGGGAGGGAGTCCCAGTCCCTTCCTTATCCTCCTTTCTCCCCTCCTGCTCCTGTCTATCTAACTGCCTACTCTAACAGGTGAAGGATGGGTGAATGGATGAATCAGGGGCCATGTATCCAGTAAGCACTGAAGAGGAACCAAAGAAGGAGATGTAGGCAAGACATATTCTGAGCCCTTGAAATATAGCCTAGTTCGGGAGGCAAGATAATGATTATGAAGGCAGTATGTACTCCATCAGGCAGTACCTGATTAGCTTAGTGCAGTAGTCAGAAGGTCAGGAACCCAGCATGGGCTGGATATGCAGGAACATCCTCCAGATCTAGGTGGTACCTAGGTTCTATTTGAATGGAGTAAGGGGGAGCTGGACAGGTAGAGAGGGCAGACTATCCCAAACCCCTTAGCATGGCTTATAGGGCCCTTTATGTCCTTGACCCTGCCTTCTCTCCAGACTCATCTATTTCCCCTTGCCCCTTTCTTGGTGCTCTAGCCAAACTGAACTCATTTCATCACCTTGAAGCCACCATGTATTTTTTTTCGTCACCAAGCCTTTGCACAGGGCATCCCCTCTCTTTGGAAGACTCTTTCTCCTCCTTGTGGCCAGACCAACTTGACTCATCATTCATGCCCCTGCTGAAATATCCCTTCCTCTGGTGAGGCTTCCCTGATCTTATTCTAGACCATGTGCCTCCTCAGGTCTGTTCTCCCCCTATCATCACACTTACCACACTTTACTATAATTACTTGATGAATTATCTGCCTCCCCACTACAGAGAAGACTCTTTGAAGTCAGAAATTCTTGCTTGAGAATCATGTCTGCCATGCATTAAGTGCTTAATAAATCCTTGCTGAATGAAGTATTTTGTTATGCAGTTTAATGCAGTTTCATTATGCAGTATTGTCATTATGAAGGAATGGATGGATGGATGAATGGATGGGTTGATGGAGTGATGGATGTGGAGAGGAAGGGAGAGAGAGAGAGGGAATAAGGAAGGTCTCCAGGGTGTGCAGAAGTATGGCATGTTTTGAGCATAATGAGGAGAATTGAAGTGTAGAGTTTGTGTGGGCAAGTGTGAAAAGATAAAGTTGAAGAGACGGATGGATGGGTGGACATTACAAAGAGCTTCCAATTCCTGGGATGAAGGGTTCAGTCTTTATCCTAGGAAAGAATGGAGAGAATAAAAATTTGTAATTTAAAATATTTTCTACCTTGTAGAGCTGCCCTGCAGATCATGACAGCCTTCAAAAAGAAGGGTGCCTATTTTAGAAGACTGCTTTTCTAAGAAATAAAAATCCCCTCACTTTGTCCTGACCTTTGGGAAACAGTGAGTGGCCCCTTTGGGGTTTTTGGTACCACTTTGCCTCTGACCCTATCCTGAAGCCTAGATCTGTAATCATACAGTCATGTGAGATGCACTTTTCCCTTTAGCTACAGGTAAGAAGCTCTTCAGGTGTTGGGAAAGTGGGTATTTGGGAGAGCAAATGAGTCAATCATGAGCTACAGTGCCCAGTTATGAGCCAGACATTCCAGAGTAGACAGAATGACCACCAAGTCCTCAAACATGTGTGGGTTTGTGCCCATGGACAGACCCAGCAGTCAGGTCTTAACTGACAGTGGAGACAAAATGTTCCTACATTTTGCTTAGGGGAAGCCATATCTTTGTGGGTACAGCTACTCATAACTGAAGAAGCTGCAAACAGCAGAGGGCTTATCAGAAGGGTCCAGAATAGATTCCAAAGCAGCAAAGATCACGTGCATGCTCCTTCATACACACCCAAACACCCCTCCCTCCCAATTTGTACCTCCCTGCCTGTTCATCCTCCCACCCACCTGACCACTCACCCCACCCAAGTTGTAGAGTTCTTCAGTGAAATCCATCTCTCTGCCTCAGCCTGTCCCATATTCCTGTTGGTTCAGGTATGTGTGTGGGCTAGTGAGTAAATCACACAAGAGTCTCCCAAGCAGGGCTGCTGTTTACAGTTGTGCATGTTGTGCACTGCATAAAGACCCTTGAGTGGAAAGCTAAAAATCCAGCCAGTTCTCTCCATGCCAAGCCCAGCATCCTGATGCATTGCTGTGCAAGCTGGAGAAAGGCACCCTGTCCTTGCCAAGCTGTGCATCTCCAGGGCTGTATCTTTTCTCAACTTTCCACAAAGGTGCTATATAGCCTAGCAGTGGCCCTGCCATCAGGGCAGAGTACTCTGATTACAAAATAGATACGGCAAGACAGTTTCAAAAGATCATTTGGCTCAGTTCCTAAATTTGTAAAATAAACAAGCCTCCCATATTAGTTGTCTATTGCTGTGTAACAAGTTGTCATAAACTTAGAGGCTTAACACAATATCCATTTATTATCTCACAGTTCTGTAGCTCCGAAGTGCAGGTCTGGTGTGGCTAAGTTCTCTGTGCAGGGTCTTACCAGGCTGAAATCAAGGCTGGATCAGGCTCCTATCTGGAAGCTGTGAGGAAATGTCAGCTTCCAAGGTCATTCAGGTGGTTGGCAGAACCCAATTTCTTGTGGCTTAAAACCTGAAGGTCCCATTCCTGCTGTCATTCAGGGACCCCTCTGCTGCTAGAGACTGCCTGCATTCCTGCTCACATGACACCTTCCATCTTTAAGTCAGAAACAGTGTGTTGAGTCCTTCTCAGGGTTCGAATCTCCGGCTTCCCCTTCTTCTTGGGCCCGAGGAAGCTGTCTGCTTTTAAGGGCCCAAGTCCTCTCTCACCCACCCACATTCCTTTTAAAAGCCAATCTTTGAGTCTTTTTTCCAAAGGCTTGTTTGGAGAAACATATTCATACCTTACTTATTCAGATAGTTACCCATTTTGAGGAAACACTAGCATGGGTAAAATCATTTGTAAATCAATCAGAACCACCTTTTGTCATTCTAACCTCTCAAACATTTTGGTAAATCTCCTGCTGTCAGTGGTGTGCGGGAACTGGCTCTTACTAGTTCGTGAGAGCAGATTGTTAAACGTTTAGGAATTTTGCAAGTTGCTCATTAAAACTTAGTAGCTTGAGGGGCTCCTGGGTGGCTCAGTCGTTAAGCGTCTGCCTTCAGCTCAGGTCATGATCCCAGGGTCCTGGGATCGAGCCCCGCATCGGGCTCCCTGCTCAGCGGGAAGCCTGCTTCTCCCTCTCCCACTCCCCCTGCTTGTGTTCCCTCTCTCGCTGTGTCTCTCTCTGTCAAATAAATAAATAAAATCTAAAAAAAAAAAAAATAAAAAAAATAAAAAAATAAAAAAATAAAAATAAAACTTAGTAGCTTGAAATTGACTACAGTGGGAGTATTTACACCATGAAAGGCGTATACCCCAAATCAGAGTTCCTTCCCCCCCCCAGAGAGCTGGTTTACCGGTATACCACTGGGTGTAGACCTTTACAGGTCATCTACTTGACTTTGTGCAGCATGCAGGAAGCCTTTCCATGGCCGTTTTCATGCATGCTCAGCAGCCTACTTTTTTAATACCACCAGGAACTGGGCAGCCACTCCCTTGTAAGCCAGTTCATCTTATTGTTGTCATGGTCCGTGGTCGAGTAGAAGTCTGCCTCCCTGCCAAAGGCCTCAGTGCTTCGGAAGCAGCATTTGTGACGGTGCCTGGACCGTGGAGTGGTGTCATCTTCTGCAAATGACAACTGTCCCGTGGATCCACATATCAGATCTCACTTAGAAGCACAGTCTTTGGAGCCACACTGAGTTCACCTCCCAACTCTGCCACTTATTTAGCTATGACCTTGGCCAAGTCTCTTTCCAGTTCCTCATCTACAGATTGGGACAAAACTAGTATCTACCTCACTGGTTATGGTGAAGATTCGGGGAGATAATACACGCAGAGAGAACAGCACCTTGCCTGACCTGTTCCCAACTCACTGGTTTGTTGGAAGGATGAAATTACTTAATATACCTAAAGTGCCTGAATAGCACAGGGCCTGGCACAAGGTAAGCACTATATAAATATTAGCAAATTAATTTGAAACATGGTTTGTAGACCCTTCACCATACCAGTCACCCTACTCTGTGTGCACTCCAATGTCCCCCTCAAAATGCAGTGTCAGAATGGACCTACTAACTCCAGCCTTTGGCTGAAATGCTAGCCTTTGATTCCAGCCTCCTTCTCCCTGACTTGAACTGGCATTCGAACAGCTGTCTGATTTTCACTAAGTTTTTTTTTTTTAAGATTTTTATTTATTTATTTGACAGAGAGAGACAGCAAGAGAGGGAACACAAGCAGGGGGAGGGGCAGAGGGAGAAGCAGGCTTCCCACTGAGCAGGGAGCCCGATGCAGGGCTTGATCCCAGGACCCTGATCATAACCTGACCAAAGACAGACGCTTAACGACTGAGCCACCCAGGCGCCCCTGATTTTCCCTAAGTTTTTAATAGAATCAGAGAGGCTTGTCCAAGGAGTCTTGAGCGCTAGACCAACAGCATGGGTACATCCTGGCTGCTTGTTAGAAATGCAGGATCTCAGGCACACCCCAGACCCACTGAATCAGAATCTGCATTTTAGCAAGACCCCAGGGAGAGACATATGCACATCAAAGTTTGAGGAGCACTGTTTGGGGACCCTATGGAGATCTATTTTCAAGAGGAAATCATTTAGGGCATCCTAAACCTTTTCATGAGACAAGGAATCTCTCCCCTAGACCTTGGCAAGGGCGAGGGGAGTGTCAGTGTGGGGCTGTCAGGGTGTGGTTGGGGTGCGAGGGGCTTTGTGCCCTGAATGGGGCCAGAAACCTGCCAGGGGAAGAGATGGGGGTCTGCTGGTGCCTAATGAAGAGTACTATAAGAACCCAACACAAAGATGTGAGGCTTCTGAAAGCTCCCACAGAAAGGCTAACAGCTCCACTGTGGGCTCTGTCCTGCAGGCCCGGGTCAAGGGAGCTTTGTGAGCATGAGTGGGCCTGGAGCAGCCGGGATAAATTTAGAAACGATGAAAAAGAACCCTTCTTGATATGGTGAAGAGTCATTTAGTAGAAATCCAAAGGGAAGAAGTCACCAAGTTAGAGATTATTTAGAGATTACTTCTAGCAAGGGAGGTGCAAAGGGTTAGGAAGCCACCTACTCACAACGCAGCGCAGAGGCAGATCCGCTTAGTACCTTAATTTCTTACCTGCTGCCTGCAATGAAATGGGAGAATCCTGTGGTTCCTCACTGTGGTACAGCTTAGGAACAGCATCCAGAGTTTATCCAGCTGCTTGCATAAAATAAGCTGCAGGAGTAATAAGGGACATGTGCTAAAATCCCAGCTCTGCTTCGTGCTAGCTGTGTGATTCTGGGCAAGTTACTTAGCCTCTCTGAGAATTTGTTTTCTCATCTTTAAAGTGCAAGTAATAATATCTGTGCTATATGGCTGAAGTAAGGATGAAATAAGAAAGTTCTCATGGTGTTGAGAATGTAAATGTATATATCATCTTAGATCCCTTCCTTGTAAAGCCAAATCCACAGGGCCCTCCTCCAGCGTAGTATTCACCCATTCGACAAATAAATGTTGCTTCCTCTCCCTTTCACCTTAAGGGAACTCAGCAGCTAAAGAGCACCTTTCCCTTTGCAGTTTCCTGAGGACTAGAGGCCTGATTTGGAATTGGGTGTTCTCAGTGCAAAGGAATGTTCTGAGAGGCCAGCCAGGCAGCCCAGAAATGGGTTTCCTGATCCCTTCGGGCTTATTGGTGGGAGAGCTCCTGGGCGCATCTTTTCCAAGCAATACAGCTGGTCTTAGCTGGGAATGCTGCATGCTTTGGTTCCTCCCTCAGCAGAAGGCTGGGAGGAGAAGCAGGGCAGGTCAACATCCCGCCTAGGTATGGTTCAAAACCCCCAGCCAAGCCCCGTGAATTCAATCTCAGCTTGTTGTTGGAGAGCTCTCCTGTAGACAGACGAATGGAGTGGGCTAATCAACTGAGGGTGTAGTTGGATGACATTGGGCTTCTGGTCTCTTTGTCCCACTGGGAATCCTTAGGCATTCTATCAGAATAGCCTTCAAAAAAATGTTTTATTGTTGTTCCTAATGAGTTTTTGCTGCAAAAAGGCAGATGTGTTCTCAGGTGTGTTAGAAATTCACCCTTCAGTCCTTCAGCAAGTCATGGTCGAGGGCCTCCTCCACATCGGGCACTAGCACTGTGGCAGCAAGTGAGACAGGTTCCCTGTCATCATGGCGCTTACATTCCAATGAGGACAGACAGACTATAAACAAAGAAGTTAATAAACCAGCCATCTACCTTCCAGCTGTGATTGGTGCACTGAAGGGAACGAGCAGATGGAATGTGATGGAAGGTGACCCGTGGTGGGGAGGTAGAGACAGTGGGCAGGAAAGAGACCCAAGGAGGTAACGTGGCCATGGAAGGCCTCTCCTAGGAGGTGATGCTTATGTGGAGACCCAAAGGATAAGGATAGCACAGACCCAGGCACAGAGAACAAGTCAGGATGATGCCTTAAGTGGGAAGGGGCTTGATTTAAGGAACAGAAAGACCAGTGTGTCTGGGACTCCTGAGCAAGGGGAGAATGGTGGGAATGGAGTCAGCAAGGTCACCAGCAGCTGGGTTATGTAAGATTCTAGAGGTCATGGTAAGGACTCTACATTTATTCCAATGATAGTAGTGGGATGGGACTTGGATTACATTTTTAATGGACTGCCCTGGGTCATTATGGGGGGAAGGAATCGAAGGAGGGGGCAAAGGCAGGAATATCTCTTAGGAGGTTATTACCAAGTTCAAAGGAGAGGCAATGGTGTTTTGACTGACGTCTCAGTAGCAAAGGGAAAGATGGCGGCAAATTACATGTATCAGGGTTGGGGTGGGGTTAGGGGGAAGGGTGAGGAAAAGGAAGGAATCGGGGTGTTTCCAGATTTGGATAGACCATGTTGCTGTTGACTGAAATGAGGAAGAACAAGTTTGGAAAGAGAACTCAAGACCTGGCTGGTGGCTCTCACTTAATTTAAATGTTCTTGTGGCTTCATCTGTGGCTTGAGTAGAGTTGAGGATTTACTTGGTTTTCAAGAGCTGGAAAAGAAGGGATTTCTCTAGCTTCCAGGCAGGGTCCAAACAGAGGTGATGCCTTCCCCATGACTGATCCCAGCGAGGGAGTCTGACACCCCACCTCCTCCACTCCTCCCGCCAGGGGTTCCAGCCAGCTCACCTTAGTTCCTCATGCCACTACTAATGTCTGTCCTCACTTCCCTGTCTTCCACTGAGTTATTGATGGCATCTCTTATTCTCTTTATCTCTTCGCTAAAAATCATAAGCACAAGTCACACTACGTCCAAGGACGCGGTCTGTCCAGCCCAGAGCTTATTGCTGACACAAGGCCAGATTCTGAAAAACCATGAGTTGCTATCTGTGCTCTCACCCTTAGCATTTCAAGCCCCTCTCCTCACCCATTGGGATGGATCGTCCTGTACTATCCAGTCCTTTCCTGACCTGACTTCTGTTTCCAGCCTGTACCCCCTCTTGGGCCACCAGTGTTATGTACTGACGTCCCCTTATTTTCTGACTTAATGACTGGAGATGGTAAGATTCCCTTATAAAATACTCTCAAACCACCAAATCGGGGTCCTATTGCTCTTAGTAATAATGGTTGCTATTTATTAAACACTCCCAAGGGAACGTGTACCCCACCAAGTGCATCACGTGCATGATCTCATTTAAGAACGCTCTGAAGTAGATATTCGTACTCCACTTTACAAATGAGGCTTGAAGAGCTTTAGCAGGTTGCCCCGGGTCACCCAGCTAGTGAGAGGTAGAGGCCAGATCTGACCCCAAGTCCTCAGTCTCCAGTACCAGCGCCGCTGCTCTCAAGGAAGAAAGGCCAGAGAGGCCTTTCAGAGGTTGAACAGGCATGCTTTCTGTGCTGACGAGCCAGCTTGTTCTGTGATGGCAGTGGGTGTGGCCAGTGATGACGGTTTGGAGTCTTTGATTTTGAAGCCGTGGACTGGTGGGGGCTGGGGTGTATGAGTAACTGCTATTCATTCACTTTGGGAGCCACAGGCCCACATTCGGTTCTCTAGGATCAACAGTGTGGACAAAGGAAGCTTTGTAGGCATCCAACACTCTTAACAGTGACTTGGGAAAAACTGGGAGAGCAGAGAGTTGTCCCAAGTCAGAATGTAAAGATATTCCTACTTTATATATATATATATATATATATATATATATACACACACACACACACATATATACATATATATATACACACACATATATATATATATATATATATTTTTTTTTTTTTTTTAAAGGCGGGTGCTGAAGGCCTCAGCCCACCCAAGTCTGAGAGGGTGCAGGCCCACAGACAGCTGGGTAAGGCTCCTGCGTGCGTCACTTTGTCCCACTGCTGAGGGAAGACTCAACTCCGTGCACACCCCCTCCAGCCATGTCCCACACCCTCTGCGAGACGCCTCCACTAGAGTCTGGTGCTGAAATGTCCCCATTATTAAGCAAAGGTTGGGAGAGGCCCAGGTCCATCTTTGTTTTTAAAGCTCCTAGTAATGAAAGAAAGAAAGAAAGAAAGAAAGAAAGAAAGAAAGAAAGAAAGAAAGAAAGGAAAGAAAAAGGAAGGAAGGAAGGAAAGAAAAATGGAAATCAGTACTACTAAAATTGGTTTATATTTTTCATTGTTTAACAAAGCATCTTTTAACATAAAAATAGTGTAATTGTGCTAGTCCCAAGGTCATTGTCGGATTTGTAAGGTAACTGGGACTCGGAGTGCCCTAGAATTCATGTGATCCCCTCCGTGCACCCCTGTGGCTGCAGGGCTTATTTGGAGGTAGCTTGTAGCTTTTGAAGCCCTTCGTGAGTTACCAGAATGTGTGACTTGAGCCGCGTGGCCCTCCTGGCTTCCCCGTGGTAGTCGCTGCCACAGAGAAAGGGAAAAGTCCTTCTATGTCCAGGCAAGATTCCCACAGGCCAACAGGCCCCTCCATCCATGTCCTTTCTATAACATAAGCCTTTCAGACCAACACCAGCTGATTTCAAAAGTCAAAAAACTTAAAAAAAAAAAATTCTCCCTGTCCCAAAAGCAAGAAGGATGAGGAAGCAAACATTACAGAGGACCTAAATGACTGAGCCATTATATGTATATTATTTCATTGCTCTCACAACCGCCCTGGGATGGTGTAAGCATTATTTAACCTGTTTGTGTATCAGTTACGTTATTTGTCCGAGGTCACATAGCATACCCAAGATTAGAACCCAGAATCATTGACTTTCCAGCTTTCAAGTCTGACCATGCCACAAAGCCACATGAAGCCTAAGAGGAGCCCAGGAAGCCTGGATGGGGGCCTGGGGCAGCCCTTCCCTTTGGTGCCCCCCGTGGGGGCACACTTTGACCTTTCTGGATCTTTTCACTGTTTCCTTTTCTTCCTGTTCCTTCTCCTGGCTGGCTTGCCCCCCACCCCAATCTGCTCCTTGCTTATGATACTTATTTTTCCATCCACAGCAAAGCAATTCACATCAAGGTAATTGATGATGAGGCGTATGAGAAAAACAAGAATTACTTCATTGAGATGGTGGGCCCCCGCATGGTGGATATGAGTTTTCAGAAAGGTGTAGTACCCTGTCCTACCCAATAATGTTAACATTCTTCTCTCCTCTCTTCTTCTGGTTCTGTTTGTCTTCTCTTCCCCTTTCTTCTGCCACTCTAGTCCACGTCCCCTTGTTTTCTTTCTTGTTCTCTCATCTCCTTTCTTTCCACCTCTCCCTCTCCTCTCTCTGATCCCAGCTCTGCCCTAACACCTGCCAGCCTGTCACATGGTATCCATAAGAGGGATGTTCAAGAGTCAATGCTAATTTCTGTGGGATGGAGAAATGGATATGGGAAAAACACAGGGTAGGGGGGAGAGAGAGAGAGAGAGAGAGAGAGTCAGCCAGAGCCCAGAGTATCGTATATGGGTTCTCTGCTTCTCCTGGACGGCTTCATATACAGGAAAGAAAAAGATCACACAGCACAGTGCCAGGCAGGAGGGCGGCACTGGGAAACTGGCCTAGGTGCTCAGTACAGACTCCCATGGGGCAGGTATTCTCAGGGCTAAGCTTAGAGTCCCCACACATTGGCAATCAATGTATTTGGATTTGGGTTCTACTTATGGTTCATCCCATTCCCCAGAGCAGGCCTTAGGAGCCCTCTTTTCTGCCATATTCCTGCTATCAAGGTGTGTTTCTCTTCTGACCTTGATTGAGCTGAAAGTACAGGTTTGAGTTTGAGGTCTAGGTCACAGACCTACCTGCTGGACTCCGTTTTCCCTGCAAAGAACATCTAGGTGTGGTGGCAGAGGGTTAGAATGGTGGGAGAAGGGCTTCTGAGTTGAGTGGAGGCTTTCCCACGAGATCACAGGATTTCTCAGAGCAGATGGAGCCTTTGCCTTCAACTTAAATGACCCACACACCCCAGACTTCCGATAGGCAAGTCAGAACATTCTCTTCTGGACAGACCACTGTGTCGAGGGGAGCCGCCAGTATTCGGGGGCAACGTTCCTTCCCTGGCAGGGCCATCAATCAGGTCCCTCCAGCCAGGCCCTTGGTCACAGGGCACCCATTCCTAACCCGCAGCAGAGTCCCTGCAGGAGAAAAACTACCAGGCTCACAGCTCCTGGGTAGCCCCAGGTTCCCATATCTAGGGCCTAGAGAGAAGTTCCTAGAAAATTCTTCTTTTTTTTTTTTTAAGATTTTATTTATTTATTTGACACAGAGAGAACCAGACTGAGATAGAGAGACAGAGACAGACAGCAAGCACAAGCAGGGGGAACGGCAGGCAGGGGAGAAGCAGGCTCTCTGCTGAGCAAGGAGCCCTACATGGGGCTCGATCCCAGGACCCTGGGATCATGACCTGAGCCGAAAGCAGCTGCTTAACCAACTGAGCCACCCAGGCGCCCCTAGAAAATTCTTCCTGACAGTCATTTAGCTTTGTCTTTTTTCTCCTGAGCAAAGTATGTAAAGGTGTCCAAAAATGGTGCCAAGAAAGGGTAACCAAAAGTGTACTTGTGAAACACACACACAAAACACAAATGCACAGCAAATCTTGTGTCCACCAAACCACCTCAGGTCAGTCTGCCACTTCGCAGATAGCAAAGCTGAGCGTGTCTTCGGAATAGAAGACGAACATCAGAGGCTCTGATTAGACATTTTAGGTTATTGTTTGTTAGCACCGCTTTGCCCTTTAGAGAGCATTTAGGTCCCAGGCCAAAGCTAGCCAGAAAACAAAAATCATGGCTCACTACTGGGACCTGCCAACCCCACCATGGTTCCATGAAGGACCAAGAGGGGGATGATCCAGGCCCCCACAGCAACTTCTCCAATGACAATTGGCCTGAGCCAGCCTCATGCCAGTCTCTGAAGGGGAGTGATTTTCAAGGAAACTTCGCTTCCCTGGATGATTTGTTTTTAAAACACTGTGCTTTGTTGACACGCCCAGAAATGAACAAAGACCTCCTTCACCATTTTCCCCAGGCCCCAGATAATCAGCATTTAAGGAAGCCAGCCTTGGGACATATCAGCCCTATATGATAGAAGTACAGAGGTGATTTAGAATTTGATGACATATCATTTTCTTTTTTCTTTTTTTTTTTTTTAAAGATTTTATTTATTTATTCGACAGAGGAGAGAGAGACAGCGAGAGAGGGAACACAAGCAGGGCGAGTGGGAGAGGGAGAAGCAGGCTTCCCGCCGAGCAGAGAGCCCGATGTGGGGCTCGATCCCAGGACCCTGGGATCATGACCTGAGCCGAAGGCAGACGCTTAACGACTGAGCCACCCAGGTGCCCCTGACATATCATTTTCTTTACATATTCCTAGGAGTACATCCGCTGTAAATATTAAAGGAGTCCTGTATCATATTGTGGTTAATACATACTTATTTTAGTTCCCAACACCAAAGCCCTGAGATCAAAAATGACAAAGATGTTAGAATTCTCCCTTCCTTTCTCTCTCTCTCTCTCTCGTTTCCCTTCCTGATAAATACTTTACTTTTAAAGTTTTCTTTATGAGGCTCACATAAGAAGTGAGTGTAGACACAGGAAAGGAAACGAGCCCCTAGCTAGGTACTATTGGCATATTTCCTGTTGGAGAAGGGCCCTGGATCATTCCCAATGGGCCGGTAGTTTACCTGCTTCCCGAAGAAATGTCAGTTACCATGTGACACCCAATGGAATGTGCTGCCCAACTCACTTCCTACTAACCATTGGCAGGATCTAAACTGACTCCTCCCCACCAGCACCCTCCTTGTCCTTCCCCTTTCCCTCCTGTCCTCCTAGAACCCTTCCTTTGCCCACTTTTCCTTGCCTCCTGGCTCCCTTTCCTTCACACCCATAAGGAAACTACGACCAAGGAGACAAGAAAAGCTGAGACCATTTTTTAATATGAGAAAAATACAATCCACCATAGTCCTGTCAAATGCCACCATGGCGGGACCGGGCTGCATGCGCCAGGAGTAATGGGGAATGATTTTAAAGGCTGTGCTCCAAATGACCAACCAATCTACCGACCCAGTCGACACACTCTCTCTCTTGTTGTCCCTACAGGAAAACCATAAGGGTTAAAATAGTAGATGAGGAGGAATACGAAAGGCAAGAGAATTTCTTCATTGTCCTTGGTGAACCGAAATGGATGGAACGTGGAATATCAGGTGTGAGATTCTTTAAAAAACAGAACAAAATAAAACAACAACAACAAAAAGAAAGAGAAAAATTTAAACTGAAAAGCAACAGCAACAAAAAGCAACTCTGTTTTTTCTCCCCCCATTTTCTTCCCTTTTCCTTTTTCCTCTTTTTGACCAATGGACTTTTTTATTCTTTTCCCTCCTGTATTCTCGCTCTCACCCTGTTTCGGTGTCATCTCTGCCTTCTTAGCCTTAGCTGATTCCCCAGTCCTCCTTTCTCACCTTCTGGACAGCGCTGCAGCCTCAACTCCTCATTACCCTACTGAATTATTTCCTTCCACCTTGTGCTCCAATAATCTGATCACCACTGTCCCCTGCACTCTCCCCCGCAGCCCCCACACATACATGGACCCTGTAAATGTGGAAACTCCTTGGTGGGTGGGGAGGAGAAGAAAAAGAAAGGAATGTGATGCCATGCATGTCTGTACCCCTTCCCTACCTTCTTGCCCTCCCACCCCTCACCCTCGAGCCTGGATTGAATGGGGGAAGGGTCTGGGGTGGAGGCTGGGGCCCATGTTGCAATGACGCTTTGACAGTTTTGTGCTGCATTCCCCAACCTTCCTTGAGTGCTTGGCAGGTTATTCACTTGCAGAGTGGTTCATAGGTCCCTCTGCCCTTCATGGAGGTAAGTGTTTTATCTGACTATTTCACAGCTGGGGAGACCATAGTATGAAAAGGTATACCAAGTGTCAGAGGCCACAGCTTCTGAGACCTCTCTGAGAGCTGGTGTCTGAGGTAGTCATATGATCTGGAGTCCTGAACTATTCTTCCTCCCCTTGACATCCAGCCCATCTCATTCTACCTTTATTCCAAGCCCAAAGGAGGGAACTTTATTCAGGTTGCTTTAGGACCATGCAATCCCTAAAGCAGAAAATTGGGAGTCTGCAAAAAGAAGGAAATAATTCCAGATATGGGTATCTCCCCAGCCAGAGGGCCCTGGAAAAGGACTGACATTGGGCGGACCCAGAGTATTGACTTATGGGTTTTCTGATAGGAGAAGGGCCTCTAAATGGTGTAGTTGGTGTTGATCCCTGAGAAACAACACAGTTCACAGAAGCCTGCCTTTGCTTGGCATCTGCAAATAGACATATCGCCCAGATCCCAAGATAACCCTCATCCCACACCAGGGGAGTGGCCTCATCTCCTCCCTTCCTCAAGACACGCATCTTGGGATACCTGCTAGGGTTCCATTCCTAAGGGACTGATTATGTTGCAACCAAGGAAGATGTAAGGAAAGATTTCTTCCCTTGAAGAAAAATGATTGGAAACCACTACTTCGAAAGTGTTGGAGGAATATATGTGGTTATGGAAAAGGTGCTCTTGGGAAATATCAAGAGAAGGACATTCACACTCCCCTTCAGGAGAGATATGCTTCTGGGAGCCTCATGGAGAATGGAACAGTGAGACCCACTTGTTTGTCAAAAAAGGGTGATTATTCTGCAACTACTTCACATTCACATGACAAAGAGCAGCATAAAGCCTTTCATTCAAGGACAGATCTAAGAGATTCAGCAACGATCCTCCTAAAGTCTTATCGACAGGTATGACTGATCAGTTCTCACTGTCTTCTGGGGACTCTCTCTGCAGATCTGACCAGTTCTGTGTCCACCCAGGTCTGGACATGCCTAGTGTTCTAGAGGCAAAAGCCCTCTCCATCTTCCATTACTCATCCTCTCCTTGCCACCTGATAGGATGTCGCCATGAGCCTGACTGCCAGAGTGTGGGGGAAAAAAATCTCTAGTTCCATTGTTTAGATTGTGTTTCTGCCAAACCACTGAGAATATTCTCAGTTGTCTCAACACCTGCCCTACCTCATTCCCACCTCCCTTGTGCATTTACTCCTCCTCTTCATGATTGAGAGGATGCAGCAGACACCTAAGGCCATTGTAAACTAGCTTTATCAATTTCCATAGTCTCTGCTATGTAGGTGCAAATGAAAGCAGCACAAAAGATCATTCAGGGTAGCTGGAAAGAAGGCAGTGGCTCCAGACAAAAAGAATGGGTTAAAAGTCCATCCATGACTTTATTCCACCAGTAAAGAAGCCTCCCCTTTTTTTTCTGCCTCCCCAATAAACCCTGATCAACAGCAGGACAGGGAGTGACCTAGGATACACCTTGCACTCTTCAAGAGACTTGGCCAAATGCAAATGCCTTTGGCTACTCCCCCCGACCTTTTTTTTTGCCCTGAACTCTGTTCAAGGAGATGTCAGCAAAGTCCTAGTGGAGCTTAGTCCTAGGGAGTGAGTAGGTGAGAAGGCAAGGATCCTCCAGGTCTTCCCAGTGACCAAGATGCCAAGATGGAAGGTGCCAATAGGAAATATGTGCATTTCCTGACCTCCTGGTCTATTGTCTGTTTTCAGTTTCTTCACATCTTCCCATATTTTGGCATTAGACCATAAGGTGAAAGGTCATACAACTTGATTGTCTAGACTCAGAATCAAATGAAAACCCATCCTGATTTTCAGAATTCCCTGCTGTTCTCAGAGTGAGAAGCTGTCTTTTCATGATTACTGCTGTATGGGAGAGTCTTAGGCATTCAGAATAGCATAGACTTTGCATGGTCAAAATGACGTTTGCGTTACCAAAAAAAAAAAAAAGAAGAACTGTATTTGAAATAGCAGATTCTATTCTTGGCAAACAAAACAGACTTTAGAGGTGAGATTAAATGCTCTGGATAAGTGAGAGGAGGGAAAAGGGAGGATGAATAGGAAACATGGTTGCTCTGGTGTAGAGTAAGTGCTCTAGTCCAGAAGTAGACATTGGCTGGCAACGCCGAGCAGCATGGTCAAGGCTGTCGGGGCTGGACACTTGGAGCCTCATGTGGAAAGGAAAGCACTCTTCCCCAGTCGTGGGGCCTGTCTGTGCCCCCTCTTACCACATCAATGGGCTCACCCTGACAAGCTGCCCAGATGCTTCCAGTTACTCACAGAGCTATGCTATTTCCTGTATGTCCCTGGGGTGTCTGAGCAGGGATAAATGATGCTCACCTGACCCTGGGGATCAATACAGGGGAAAGTTCAGCTGCAGATTTTCTCATCATCAGCAGCAGGAAAAACACCCTGAAGGTATTATGTCACTCAGAATTGGCCTATCTGGATCTCGCTGACCCATCTATAACTGCTAAGTGGAAAGTCTCAAATTCATGTAGACAATGGTACCATTCCAGCTGACTGCAAGCCCTCTCATTGTGATAGAGATGATCCTGGCTTGGGAGGGACTTCTGAGTGAAAACCAGGGCAGCAGGGGCCTTTTTGGAAGAGCTACCCCTTGTGGGTCTACCTGGGGTCACTGATGTGTTCGGGTTTCTGGTTTCCCCTGGAGCTTGAGGGCCAGGAAGGGTTCTGCTTCCGTACAGATCCATAGAAGGAGCAGAATGAACAAGCTCTCTTGCTATCTGTCTGTCTGCCTATCCATCTCAATGTAGCAAGGAGGTTCACTCAATTACCCCTTGGAATTCCCTATGGGAGAAACCAGAAAAAGTTGACTGCTGTTTGCTCTGCTTATATACCATAAAAATTCTCAGTCCACGTGTCTTCAGTGGTTGTGACTGTGAGATGGTGGATCACTGGCCCGAGTTGCATTCCTAGAGATTTTTAGAAGAAACAATTCACAGACACCACCCCCGCTCCTTCCTCGGCACTGTCAGTCACCAGCTATATCAGGAGGATGTGGTGGGATGTTCCCAGACTTTTATTTGACAAGAGCCAGGGAGTGTGGGGCTGTACTGAGACACCATTGAGAGGAAAATATGGTATGTCACAAGAATTTTTTAGCGTAAGTCCAAATTCGGGACCTAGGAATGCCGTGCGTTAGGTACGTCTAACTCAGCTTCCCAGCCCGTGTAGGGCCCTTATTATTTGTCATCTCCCATCTACAAATAGCTTTCTGTATGACAGTTTCTCTGGTCCAGAATACCTGGACCCTAGTTAGCCTGTCCTTTCTGGAACAAAAACACCACCATCCAGAGATGCAGCCCCACAGGATCTATAAAAAATACAATTGCCAAAATACGTGGCAAAAAACAAACCTCAGCTGAACCCCTACTAGTTGCGGTGACTTTGCTAGGCACAGGTAGTACAAAATGGTATTACCCTAACCTCCAGGCTGTATCCATAAAAAGATAAACCATTCAAAGAAAACATTTTGCAGAACTCAAAGTTCTGGCCAACGTGGTAGCTAGGAAGCTATTTGTGGCCATGGAAGTGTTATGGGCACTGGGAAGCTAAGCACGATCTGGTTATAAGGTTAGGGATAGAAGACACAGGACTGAGCACTATTCCACTCTTGTAGGCCACTGCTCAGGACCCTGAACTCCTATTCAAGCCCCAGGGTCATATGCCCCACTGATAAGCCAGCTACACTCTACAGTTTTCATGGTAACTGGATCCTCATTCCTTTACAGAATGGATATGATAACCTGATTTCTTAGAAGATCACGAATGACCAACTCTGTGTCTGCTCCGCTCACATGGATTCCCCATCCTCATTCCTTTTCCCCTCGCCCCCAGAGCTGTAGGAAAGGTGCGGGGAAAGTCAGGCTGCAGGGCTCTGGTGCTCAGCAGTCCCTCCAGTGGCTTATGCCTCTTGCTGGTGCTGTGCATGCCCTAAATGCTGCCTTTTGCATGTGGCTGCAAAGCTCTCACCCACTAAGCTCACTGCCTTCCTTATCCTGCTGCAACCACAAAGCCTGGGGATACTTTCAAGATGGGACCTTAATGCTCTTTCCTTTTCTTTCTTCCCCTTGTCTGGTACCCATTTGCAAACAGCGCTCCTGTTGTCTCCAGGTAAGAGGTGTCTTGCCCCCTCTTTTCTACTTCTCGCCAGTGCCATTATTTAGTTTAAGACCAATGTCCTTTGATTTAGTAGGAACTGCAGGCTCGAGCTAACCTGACAAGTTCTCCTAAGGACTGAGAGGTTTATTTCCCCACTTGAAGTAATTGTGAGGAAGTAGACAATTCTTTGAGCACCACTTCTGTCAGCGGATGTGGGTAAAGGCAGAGCTGGTCCTCTCTGGGACCAGGAAGAGAGTTGAAACTTACCAAACAGACAGTGGGTCATAGACTTCTCCTGAGTCTTAATTCATCTGTCCTCTCATGTTGTAGGGCAAGAAAGGATGAGAGTCTGGGCTGAATCTCCTAATGGGATCATGATGGGATTTGAAAGAAAATACTTTGATCTTGAAGGAACCAGGGGAAAATAATCAGGAGCTGCTCTGAGAACATGAAAAGCAATTTTTGAAAAATCTCAAATTTTACTGATCCTGGGGATCTTCCATCTCATTACAGCTGAGACCTAAATTGCTAGAACTTTTGTTCATTTGTCATTGAAGTCACATGTGTCATGAACACGAAAAAGAATTAGGATATTATGGGTGGTGGGGACAATTATCTGGCTGGAAATAGAAATTTTGGAGAAGTTATTTTGGACATATTCTCATGCAGAATCTAGGTTCTGTTGTAGGATGTACACCTTCTTTGAGAGTATGCTTGCATCAGTGGAATGAAATCATAAACAACATCCAACTTTGTGAGCAGATAGGAAAGCATTTCCAGCATATCAGCAATACTATAACTCTCAGTGCAGGCAGAGTGAGCTATACAAGATGTCTCAATATAAGTTAAAATAACACTTTAAATTCATCAGCTCTTTGAACATATAACAAATTTTAGGAGCATTCGAGAGGCAAAACATCTTACAGAATTCACTGGTATTCAAAATTACATATAGGCTGAACCTTGGTTTTGAGAAGGGGCAATATATAAAGGACATTGACCTCCTTGGAACCTTTAAACAACAACAATAAAAATAGGTAAACCCTACATTTTTTTCTTTCTGAAAAAAAGGGACTCCAGCTTCCTTGGCCATTTGCTTCCTCTTTGTACTGACCCCATATATTCCACTATTCCCCCAGGGTATTAATGCCATAGCATTGGGAATTCCTTCTCTAATTCACTTACCTTCTTGCCTGAGGAGGTATTTGGGCTTCTAACTCTTGCTTCTACCCACCCCCACCACCAACCACATGCATATATACACACAACAGAGATTGTGATTTAATTTGGGCTTTCTTGTACTTTTAACATATTTGCAAAAAAACCAATAGAAGCTGAAATAGGAAAAGAAGGTATCATTTTCTAGATCTTTCAGTCTGTAAACTTTTAATCTAGGGGCCCATGGGTAGATTTTAAATTCACTGGAAATCTCAAATTCTTGTTTGAATTTTCCTGGGCAGACAGGCAAACATGATTAACAATGCCTGGTGGTGAAAGACAGAGAGTAAATATGTTCATTCTGAGCTACACCACCAAGTTCAGGGACCTGGGATTGAGCGCACTAGCGGCGTTGCCCCATTTCTTTCTGAGGATACCTGTAAAGCATTCACAGCAATCTATTCTTGTCTGGCCTAGCAAGCTCTTTGTTCTTCCAATATTTGCTCAATCTTTCATCCTATTCATATTCTCTCTCTCTGCACGCCTCCCCCCTTTTCTGAGATCTGAGAGTTTCTTCAGGCAGTCCAAATATCAAAATCACCTATCATTTATTCTCTTCGCTTGAAATTCTGAGGAGTTACATAAACAAGCTATCACAATCATTATGGACTTTTAGATTTGAGACTTTTCACTCTCTCAGGAAATTAATTTGAATGTAAAAGAATGATCATTACAAAGATAGAAAAAGGCAGGAATTTCTACCAAACCAAGACACTAAATCAGAGTTGATTTAAAGGCATGTGAATCAATCACTTAACCGATATATATGGAGTACCTCTGTGGGGCTGTGGGAGATCCAAAGATAGAGGATTGGTATTTGTCAAAGAGATTTTTGCAAAAAGCTAAATGGAAAAACTGACTGTCACCACAGGGGTGGACAGGTCAGTAGGTAGATCAATATCCTGCCAGATGGATATAGTGCCAGACTGATAGCTGGACAAGGGGTTAGACAGGTACATTTATATGTCACTGGAGAGGTCATTATCTTGGAATAAAGTTCTTGTGGCACATGTAAAGTATGACATGGGGGCATCGGGGAGGGAGGAGTAGAATAATACTGTCACTGCTAGGATAGCCATTATGATATGGTGCCAAAACCTACAAGTAGAGGAAAAAGGTACCCTTGCTTTTAAAGAATCTATAAGTATTTTTCTAAAGGCTATTTCTCAGAGTGGCTTGCAGTCTGGCTTCTAGGATCACTGACTTCATAGCCAGAACCCTAAGTGTACCCAGATTTACCTTCATAATTAACTAATAAAAGACTCAGAATCAATGGCTTGAATAAAGTTAGGCTGCTAAAGGGTGTCTGCTTACTTAGAAATAGACAGGACTTTGATCCTTGAGAAATAATTGCTTCTGAAAGCTGTCACCAACACTAGCAGGAGGACAGCACCACGGACAGCTCCCAAACATTTTGGGATTGCCTTCTGTGTTTGGTGCGAGAAGCACTGAGTGAAACAGCCAGCTCAGGAATCCTCCGCATACTTTCTTCCCATCTTCATTCAGGACAACTAAGAAAATCCTTATATAAAACAGCCTCTCTGGTAACTTACACTCTTGGCTTATCGTCTTTCCAGTGAATTCTTTTCCTTGCAACTTCAAGAGCTCGAGTCTCACCCGTCCCTACGCTTCACCGATTCCCGAGTTAGAGAGAAAAGAAGACCTCCTTGGCCTCTGACCCACTTTGTCCTTGAGATTATCCAAGGACTAAAGGATTCCCATAGGAGATTCATTATGTGGAATGAAAGCAATTAAGGAACTGAATAAAAGAATTAATTGCATGTAAGAATGTGGACTTGGAAGGAAAGATGTTTAAATGATCTCTGAAAGGAACAGGCTGCCAAGAGCAATTTTCTAATCAAAGGGGAATAAAAAGATTCAATCTCTATTTCACTCTAATCCAGAAAACATGTCTTCATGGTGAAGTGGTCTTAAAATGGACTCACCAGTTGAAGTGGAAAAATTTTCCCACCATTCAACCTGAGAAGGGACCTCTGGTAAATGAGTCAAGATGCTGAGGGACACAGGGAATGCCTCAAAAAAAAGTAAAGGAAGAGCTTCCTTTTGGTTTTGACTGAACGAGTATTTCTGTTCCAGAAGAAATGTGCCTGGTTCCTACAGAAATCCTGGGGATCTTTCATTGGAAAATCAGGAAATCTTTCAGGAAATCTTACAAGTTTCTCACTGTGGGGATAACATTCACTTGTATGGAGTGTAGATATTCCTCCCTTCTCTATAGAGGGCACATCCGAACGGTGTTGGAAACAGATGTTAATGGGGGGGGGGGACCAGTAGACATATCCTTTGGATTAACGTGGTTCTGATCTCCAAGAACTTTTATATCAAGTAGTTGAACAGTCCGGCTCAACAATTCAAAGTTGTTAAACGCTTTTGTTCTCAACTCTCCAATATCTCATCAGATGACTTGGGGACTTCAATAGGTGCTATTTCTTGGAAGGTCTTTGGGTCAGGTTGCTCACCCAGTTACAAAATGGAAATAGGAATGCTTATTCCAGGCCCTCAGGGGACCCTCTCAGGGTCTGATGGTCATAAAACGTTCAGCACGTTATAGAAAGAGGCACTAAAAAATACCTGAAGTCCCTACTCTCGAGAGAAGTTTGCTTTGTGCCCACTGCCCATGCCTAATACTCTGAGCTTTAGACTCCTAGGGAGTGGTGAATGTGCTAAAGCTAGTCTGATTTTGTTTTGTTACAGAGGTGACAGACAGGAAGCTGACTGTGGAGGAAGAGGAGGCCAAGAGGATAGCAGAAATGGGAAAGCCAGTACTGGGCGAACACCCCAAACTAGAGGTCATCATTGAAGAGTCCTTTGAATTCAAGGTCAGGCCATAAATGTGATCTAATTGAATAACAGAGTAATGTGGTGGGAGGTAGAAGTTTTGTTACAGTTTCACCACTGAATAGTGAAGCTGAAACTGAACAAATCACTTACCCACCCAGGGTCAATTTCCCCATTTGTAACATGGAAGGAATAGTGCTGGCCATTTAGATCCTAGGAATATTGGGAGGAAACATAACAAATGGAATAAATGGGCTATAAAGCCCCTCGATGTATTATCACTATTGTTTAACTGTATTTTAAAAACAAAGATTCTAAAATTTACTACTCCGGGGCAAGGTTTATTGGCATCATTACCGTTATGCTCTATTTTATTGCTCTAAGTATCCAATATCCACCATCACAACCAAAGAAAAGGGAAATAGAAAGACTGACCCAGAAGATATCATCCAAGGCCATTACTCCCAGGACCCATGTGGATACACCTGGAATGCAAGACATCTTTCATTCCCTTGAAACACCAGACTCCTCAACAGTTCTGAGCGTTCTAACCTCATGATTCCAAGTTTTTATCTCCCTGACAGAATACGGTGGACAAACTGATCAAGAAGACAAACCTGGCCATGGTTGTGGGGACCCATTCCTGGAGGGACCAGTTCATGGAGGCCATCACTGTCAGTGCAGGTAAGAGGGTCTCAAGATGGGCACCGGCCTTGCTGAGAGAAGCAGGCGACGCCAGAGAAGGGAGAACACAGCCCCATCAGCAGCTACCAATTTCTGGGCAGGCCCCTGCGTCCCAGCGCTAGTCCTTGCTCTTGGCCTGGTTTATCAGGTCACTTTGGAAAAGAATCATGGGGTAGCTAGAAGAGCATGGCTATCACTGGTTTCAAATCCTGGCCCCCACCGTGTGACCTGGGACAAGTTACCCCCCCTCCACCTCAATTTACTCATTCAAAAAGGGAACCATTTCGACCTTTCTCAGCAGAGTAGAATGGTAGAGTCTGGTACCAAACAGGAACTCATTAAATTCTGGTTTCCATCATTCTTTCCTCTCACTTTTTTGGGCCTCCTTTTCTGTAAACTGGGGGCCTATTCTGATTAGACATGGGGGTCCAGAGTTTGTAAAATCTCTGCATTGACAATGACAAACCTCCACCCTGGGTGATTCCAGACCTTTCCGTGGCCATTCACTGACAGGCTCCCTCAGTGGCGGCCCAGAGCACAGCCAGGGCCCCAGACGAGGTCTCTCCACCACCACCCATAGTGCCTCTCGGTACCGCGGAGCCCTCCCCGTACTGCCCAGCTCCGCTGGCCTTGTCCGCCTTCATGAGGCTTTGCTGTCATAGCAACCACAGGGTCCCATGCCTGAGGCCCGGGAGCCAGGGCAGAAGTACCGCCGGGAAGAGAGGGTGGCCGCGGCAGCTGCTGCCCCACGTCTCACGTCGCCCGCCTCAGATCCCCCCAGGTCCCCCTCTGATGACCTTACTTTGCCCCTAAGGGGACAATAAACAGAATATAGGCGACCCTATAGACGAACCCCCTCCTTTCTCAAGCGAGGGAACTGAGGCTTAGAAATAAGGGGTGATTTTTCTCAGCTTACTGATCCTCTTCCTGGCAAAGCTGCACCCGGAACTCAAGCGCCCTAACTCCTGCTCTTTAAAACCCTAGCTTCCCCTGATTGTGTCAAACATAACAGAGGTGGCCCTGGACAAGGTACCAGCGGGCCTCAGCATGCCCTCTCCTCCCGGACTGCTGAGCGGGCAACTTGGCCCCTGTTTCCTGGCAAGGACAATAGGGCCCAGCCCTGCTCTGTCCCACGGGCTATCGGGAGGATGGCGCTAGGTCTCTGGTATGCCCACATGATCTGGAAGGACAGCCGACCCCCCAGGGACGGATAGCCACCAGAACCACGAGCTTATTGCCGCAGGCATGTCAGGAACATTAGGGAGGCGCTCCGCCCACGTCCAGTGAAGAGCGGACACACGGCTGATTTCGCTTTTCTTCGCCCAGGCAACCGGGCGCAGCCTGCTCTACCCTCCTCTCTGCTTCGTTGCCTTGTCCTTCCCGAGTTCCCCCCCCTCCCCAGCCTCTCTCTTTCTCCCTTCTCTCCCTATTCCCCTGTCCTCTCCCTCCCACCCTCCCGGGTGCCCTGCATTCACATTAACCAATGGGGCACCCCCACTCGGTTCCCCTTTCCCCAGTGTCGTCTGGCGCCCAGGCCGTGGCCCACGCTACTGCCCAGGAGAGGGCTGGAATCTCCTGCCAGCTAATAATGCTTGCCACGTGGGTTTACTTGACTTTTTGCTGAATGGGGATCTGACCTCGCTGCCCTTCCCTGGGGCCTGTTTTATCTGGTCTGCAGCAGGGGACGAGGAGGAGGACGAGTCAGGGGAGGAGAGGCTGCCGTCCTGCTTTGACTACGTCATGCACTTTCTGACGGTCTTCTGGAAGGTGCTGTTTGCCTGCGTGCCCCCCACAGAGTACTGCCATGGCTGGGCCTGCTTCGTTGTGTCCATTCTCATCATTGGCATGCTCACGGCCATAATCGGGGACCTGGCCTCCCACTTTGGCTGCACCATTGGCCTCAAGGACTCCGTCACCGCTGTCGTTTTTGTGGCATTTGGCACCTCTGTGCCAGGTAAGAGTGAGGGGGGCTTGGGTTCGCAGAGAGGTTATTACCAGGTCCAAGGGATCCCTCCACTTTACCTCAGTATCTTCCTTACTATCTCGGATCTGAGCTTAACAGAGCCTCTGCCCAAAGGTGCACAGAAGCCAAAGGGATTAATGAAAACAATTACTAGCAAGAGCTAACATTTCCTGAACACTTTTGATGTGTCGGGCACTGTGTATGCTACGCAGTTTACAGGTTTCCTCTCTGTAATGCTCACCAAAACCCTGTGTAATCGGGATCGTTATTATCCCCACATGACAAATGAGAAAACTGAGGCCCACAGAGCTAAGTCAACTGCCCATGTGAGTGGCCCACTTTCTTAACCTCCACATGATATGAAGGCCACAAACAACGTAATTCAAAGACTATAGATACGCGTTCTCCTCCCACTTGTCTCTGGCAGCCACCGAGACTAAAGATTAGCCCACTTGAAGATGTCACAATAGAAATGTTCACAAGCATTCTTGGCTTCCTCACTTAGAAGGACACCTGTGAGTACAAATTGTCTCCTGGCGGGACAGGAGAGGAAGCTTAGTGAGCTCTTGTCCTTTCATATGATGAATTACATATTCTTTTCTTATAAACACCCAAAGACGAACAAGAGCAGGCATGAATTTATTCATTCATTAGACAAATATTTACTGAGCCCGATGCAGTCCTGTGCTAGTCGTTGAGGCTATCGTGGGAGGCGGGCAGGTGCACTCCCCGCTCTGAGCGGAGTTCAGCAGCTACTGGTAGAAACTGCACTCAACTCCTGTAATTAAAATCATCTCAGTTCAGTGACAAGAGAGTAGAGGTGCTGTGTAAGCATAGAACAGGGGGACCTGGGCTGGGCTGG
Source organism: Phoca vitulina (assembly GCF_004348235.1). Taxonomy (NCBI): domain Eukaryota; kingdom Metazoa; phylum Chordata; class Mammalia; order Carnivora; family Phocidae; genus Phoca; species Phoca vitulina. The sequence goes on along the minus strand of NW_022589710.1, from coordinate 41,199,435 downwards.
GTCGTGGATAGCTTCCAAGAAAGGCTTATATAAGCTGGGCTGGAATGACAAGGAGCAGTTAGCCCGCAGAAGGCTGTGTTAGCTCAGGCTCCTGACTTAGTTCAGCTGGGTGTCCAGGACATCGGAGCCTGAGCTCCTGCCAGGGAGCCTCCCCGATACCACAGCAAGGAAGAGAGAGCATCCTCCGCCAAGAGGGTTAGGCTGAGTCCCATCAGACAGGACTCTGCTGGCTGGACCCAGGGAAACCCTTCCTGGACTAAGAGAATAAAACCTTCTAGAGGGTAACTGAATTGACATGACACTCTAGGAAAACCGCGTCCTCAAATCCCAGCACGGAGTGGTGGGATTATTTGTACATTGGTGGTGCAAGAGGCTTGGCTCTCATGGAAATGTGTCAGGTGGTAAGAAATTAGACGGATGATCCACGGAAGGCTTTGTGGAGGAGATGCCCTGTGATCTCTGTTCTCTAGGCCTCTAGGGCCTGGAACTATCAGAGGGGAAGGAGCAGAACTACCACAGGGGAAAAAGGAACACACGTGGGAAGAAATTGCAGAGGATCAGAGGCGGAAAAGCAAGGTCATAGGCAAGAAAAGGCAAGAGGTTTTCTCTGGGAGATCCGAGAAAATTGGCAACAAGGAGGCAAGGCAGGACAAGCGGGCAAGGAGAGAGCTTGGGACACTTCCAAGTCCTTGCAGTTGGCCCAGGGAGTGGCTGGCAGCATTAGGGGCTTGACAAAGGTTACGCAGTGGTGCACTCAGCTGATTTCATGGCTTTGCCCGAAATTCTCTGGGGTGGTGCTATGCAAAGGGCCCTTCCATGAGGGTTTTAGGGCCATATGTCTTGTTAACTGCCCGTGTGACCTTGGGTAGATTCCTTGACCCTTATTTTCCTTACCTGTGAAATCAAAGGGTGGCTAGATGTCCCTGACAGTCCTTCCAATGCCTACAATCCACGCCAACATCTAAAGTCAAGCAGCTTGCAGGGCCCTGTGCCCCATATACTAACGACAGAGGCAGAGCCCTGTCTTCCTTGAGTCCATACCTCATGGTTCCCTGGCGTGTCCTCTGTCCCCGTAAATCTAGCCCCTAACACAATGCCGAATGCAGGGGCATCGCCCATGACTGTGTTACGTGAGCTGATACCCCACGTGATGGTTACAATCAGGCATCTACCCTCAGCAGCTTCCCAGGATGCCAAGGTTCCCTGGGCAGATCATCATGGGATAGCAAACTCCCCTTAACGGAAAAAAATGATCCAAAGGGAACAGCAAACCCACTGAGTAAGTATCAGGACCAATAGGCCCTTATTCAGGCCCCAGCAGATGAGGAACGTGAAGCCCAGAGGAGTGAGGTGACCTGTCCAAGGCCACACAGCCCGTTCACGGCAAAGCCCCTGCCTCTCCTTCCTGAGCTCGGCCTGGGGCCCCACCTGCCTTTTGGACACATGGGGGGGGAGGGAGGAGCCTCCGCGTCTCAGGCTCCCTGCAGCTCCCACCGTCTCTCCCTTTTCCAGACATGTTTGCCAGCAAAGCCGCCGCCATCCAGGACACGTACTCGGACGCCTCCATCGGCAACGTCACGGGCAGCAACGCCATCAACGTCTTCCTGGGCATCGGCCTGGCCTGGTCCGTGGCCGCCATCTACTGGGCCCTGCAGGGACAGGAGTTCTACGTGTCCGCCGGCACGCTGGCCTTCTCGGTCACCCTCTTCACCATCTTCGCGTTCGTGTGCATCAGCGTGCTCTTGTACCGCCGGCGGCCGCACCTGGGCGGGGAGCTGGGCGGCCCTCGCGGCTGCAAGCTGGCCACGACGTGGCTCTTCGTGAGCCTGTGGCTCCTGTACATACTCTTTGCCACGCTGGAGGCCTACTGCTACATCAGGGGCTTCTGAGCCACGCGCGGGGCCCCCGCAGCACACGCCTCGGACTTGCCTAAGGGAAGGGCGCTTTGCCACCGCGGCCTCGCCGGGGAGCAGCCCGCGGAGGCGGCGTCAGGACTCGAGCCCCGGGACCCCCTCCCCGCCGACCTGCCCTCCCCCCGCCCCCCGCAGTGGGACTGAAAGGGCAGAGTCTTAACCAATCAGAGTGGAGGAAACACCCACTTCACGAAGTATTTAATTCAGTACAAACCCCGACAGCAACAATCCACCTCCCCCGCATCTCCCCACCCATGTCCCTGACCCACAGCGGAGGTCAGACCCTTCCGCCGCCCGCCGTCCCAATATTCCTTTGCTTCCTCTGCTTCCCTGGGGGCAGGGCTTCCGCTGTCTGTCGGCTTGGCCACCTCCGCACCCTCTCCCGCAGCTGGCGAGGGCGGAAGTGAGTCCTCCCCTCCCACCCCACCCCCAGGCCGCTGTCGTCGTGGCCATTACTGTGCTCGCTTTCCCATCAGGTGTCCTCATTGTTTGTTCCTTTTGTCTTTTCTTTCTGAAGTCAGTTAACAAAGGTGCTGTGAGGGAACCCAAGGCGGGAGCGGACAGGTAGAGGCAGGACGCTCAGCCGCACCCCCTCCCCCTCTCCCCCTCTCCCCCCCCCCTCTCCCCTCTCCCCCTGTCCCCCTCCCTCCTCTCTCCCCTCCCCATCCCCTTCTCCCCCTACCCCTCTCCCCCTACCCCCTCTCCCTGGAAACAGCTGTCTCTTGGCCCCAGCCCATCCTGCACCCCGCCCCCCAGTCCGCTTTTCTTCTCAGTGGGAGAGGGATGTTGTTCGGGTGGTAGTGTGTTTGCACACTCACGAGGAGCGCTGAAGAACCAGGGTTAGTGCTGGGGCAGGAGGAGCTTTATATGCTTATGTCGACATCCAGTTTAAAACAAAAGGTCATGGTTCCCTTCCGTGCCCTTTCCAGTTTATTCCGTCTGTCTGGCTGTGGCCGTGTCTATACGTTTATCCTTCCGCAGGAAGACCCCCCAAGTGGGAGATAGGGGACAGAAATAGGATTGGTACCTGATGACAAAGGGCAGCTGGGGAGACAAAAGCATAGATGGCTTCTTGAGTATCTTTGGCTTCCTATCTGAGGCCGAGGACAAGAGCTGTCCACCTCGTGAGGTCTTTGAGGGGAAAGATTGTATTTAAAATGTCAGTGCTTCGGAGAAATGTCAGCTTCACCACCCCCTCACTTCCTAATGCGCCACACGAAGAGGTCTGACTGTATTTCTGGAGGTAATGCAAAAACTGAGAGGTTGATAACGAAAACCAGGGGCTCCTTCCACCTCTCCTGGACCCTCAGGTCACGTTCGAAAGCATTTTCACAAGGTACGAACTGGAATTTCTCATCTCCCACATTCCTGCTTGTTTTTAAACCTCATGAAGCTCTTTTTCCAGCCTGTGGGCTATTTCTTGCCCCAGTAAAGAGGAATCTTAGTTGCTATGATCCCACGGAGCCTGGGTTTATAGAAAAAGAGATTGCCATGGCCTACAGACCGTTTCCCAACAAATTTGGAAAGGCCTTGGCTTTAAAACACACACGCTTGTGCGCGCACACGCACACACACAAACACACAGTCATCACAAAACTGCCCACAGATCTTTAGGCTTTCTGCATTGACATAAATACATTTTTTAAGGGAAAAAAAGAGAAATTAAAAAACACCTGTTTAATTTTAAACACATTTTTTTAAGAAAAAAATAACTAAAAAAGAAACAGTGCTCATGTCATAAGCTATGTTGACAGTTGCCCGTGGAAATGTTGGGTTGGTTTAAAAAAAAATAAAAGCTATACTTATATCTCTCTAAATACAGCTTACTTCTTCCATGTTTCTTCAGGAAAAGGTCCAGGGGGCCAGCTGGGGTTTCTTCTGGAGCAGATGCGGTTAAGGTGAAAGTGTCGTCTCCTATTTGTATCTCCTGTCTGCATCTGCATCCCCTCAGATGCCAGTGCTCCAGACCCAGTATTTTTAAAGCAAAAAGAATACTTTGGGGAAATGCCGCCCATCAAAAGCTGGACGCCGGGACGCTGGAGGACCGAAGCAGCAGAGCTGCGGGGATTAGGGGAAAGAGGCTTTCGTATCAGAAAGGCGCGGTGGGGCAGGAGTCCCGCCAGGCAAACAGGGCCCTGCAGCTCTTACCAGTAGGCACGTCCGTTCGTTCGTTGACTCATCATCCATGCGACAAGTGGATTTTGAACGCCGTCGATGCATTGAGCTACAGTCTGGTGATATAAGGAAGACCTCAAGCAACTCACAGTCCAGAGGGGGAGGTAACACTTTCTTAACCAAGGCTCTCTTGGTTCCAAGAAACAGAAACCCATTAACCTACCCCAAGAAGTAGGGGGGAGCAATGCGGCAAAGGCCTGGTGGGGGGTTCCTGTGGAACCCCAGACAGAAGGCACAACTGGCCATAGGAGCCTGTCAGTCTGCTCTCCCTCTCCCCCAAACGGCATAGTCCCCCCAGTCCTCCCAGTCTCCCCTCAGAGCAGGCCCCTTCCTCTCCCTCCCAAGATGCTCCCTCCACTCTGCTTGTCTGACACGTGGCTGAGCACAGCCCTGTCACCACGGCAAGACTGCACAGCGCCATTCCCACAACTGCCTGGGACGTCCCTCTTCTCTGAGTGGATTCTCAATGGAGAGAATGTGACCAATCTCCCATCCCCAAAGGGCCATTCCCGAAAGGCAGAATCCTCTGTTGGAGGCTGTGTCTGGCGGCTGGGCTACCCGTGGATCGGTAACTGTCTGAACTCCCGGTCTGAACAACTCAGGAAAGAGAGGGGTGACATTATATGTACTATTGCCCTTCCCAAAAAGCCAAGTGTTGGGAAGGAGCCTATGAAGCATATGAACCACCAAGGTACAGATAAAATTTACAGCTCTATGTCACGAGTGCTCTAAGAATGCCATAAAGAGGTGCCACGGGAAACACTAACTCAGCCTGGAAGCATCGGGACAAACAGAGCATGTAACATTTAAGCAGGATCTCGAAGGAAGAATCTTTTGATGAGGGGGCTTGGTAAGAGGGCTAAAACAGGATATGGTGTCGTCCTGGAATAACGATGGTTGGCGTGGTGGAGTATAGAGTTCAAGGGGACAGAGAACAACACAAAAAAGTAGACAAGGAGAAGGGTTTGGCTAACAAGCTCATTTAGTTCTTTGCCAGACACTAAGATGAAAATGAAAAATGCCCTTTAGCTGATTACATGGTAGATGCCAAGTCATGAAAGCCATTTGGACCTATAATTCCCCCTTTTTGAGTCATTTCTGGATTATGTAGATGTTAGGCTTTGTCAAGGGAGAAGCTAGGATGAACCAGCGAGAACAGGAAAGAGGGTTGAGAAGAAGAGCCTGGGAACCTGAAGACCTGGGTGCTGGTCTGGAGGCCGCCATTACTTAGTTCTGTGGACCTGCACTGCTCCATCTCTGCTCTGGATCAGTGTCCTGAACTACAAATAAGCTCTTGAATGGCCTTGGAGGCCTATTACTTCTATCTTCCACTCTGGCATTCTGGAATACATGTACAAAAGTGACATGTGCACGTGCATGCTTGTATATGTGTGTGTGTGTGTGTGTGTGTGTGTAACAGCAAACTGCCTATCAACCTCAACCTGACAGGGCGTTGCAGATGTCCTTTGGGAATTCCTTGGCCCTGCTGTCTGTGTGTTAGTGTGAAAAAAGACATTGCTAGCCTTTCGCACATGTTCATTTTCAGTACTTTTTACTGACTCAGCCACACACATTCTCATTCCCTTGATTCATTTATTACCGAGGCTAATATTAGCTGCTATAATAAATAAACCCCAGGACCACAGAGGCTTTGCAAGATGAAAGTTTGTTCCTCACTCTTGCAATAATCCAGTGAGGATGTTCTCAGCTTTCTTCCACACGAGGATTCAGGAACTCCATTTCCTTCCATTTTGCGGTTCTGCCACTCTCTGAGGCCTTGGAGTGCTCTTCATTCAGTGGCAGACGGGAAGAAAATTAAAGAAGGCACACGCACTTCTCACCGCCTTGGCTCTGAAGTGAGACGCATTACTTTTGCTTCTGTTCCATTAGTAAGCGCTAATCGCTTTATCCTACCCAAAGGCAAAGGAGACTGGAAATTACAAACCTGGCTGGGCAGACACTTCCCAGTGTCCACTCTATTTTACAAGAAAAGGAACTTTTTATGAATGTGTGCTTCCACCATAACCCCTTTGTGATTAAAGATAGATATTTTTAATATCAATGACCAAGAGCAGTCTGACCTATGTCTATGTGAGGTTTTAGGGGTTATAAAAAGCCTTGTATATACATGTATTTGAGTTGGAGAAGAACCACAGAGGTAGATATTATTCTTATTTTATCACTGAAGTCCTGAGTGGCTAAATTATTGCCAAGAGCATGTAGATCTTAGAGGCAGGACACAAGTACAAGTCTTCTGACTCCAAATCTAAGCTCTTCCCAGAATATCATGGCCTCTGATGACAAACACTAGAACAAAGGATGAGGACCCCAGGAGGCAGATCTAGCCAGTGAAGGAGCCCCTTGGAAGCAGCCAGGGGGGAAGGCAGAAGAAACCAGCCAGCAACTGGCCCTCTCATCCACCTTCAGTTTCCTCCTCCTCCCCTTTGTCTCCATCCTTGCTGAGCAAGGAGCTTCCTCTAGAGGCAGCTGAATGGACTGATGTAGTAAGAGCCAAACTGGTAGAAATTCCCAAAGGGGAAATTACACAATGGTAAAGTGATCTGGGTTGAGGAGTCTAACTACTATTAATGATGGAGAATTACCTGGCCCCAGGGAGGTGGTGATTCAAAAGACATCTTCTTGGGTAAGAGTATCCCAAAAAGATTCCTGGAAACTGCCCTAGTAGGTAAATCATGTGACATTTATGACATTTTCAGAAGAGAAGAGGGGATCAAACTGTCTTTATAAGAAATTAGATTAGCCTTTACTCATAAACTCAAAGTGAATTCATCATTCTTTCTTAAATATCTGGAAAGGAGGTGACCCAAGGGAAACTCTTCTGGTGCCTCAAAATCCTTAGATTTTGATTTCTATCTAGTCTTAGTCCTTTTTCCTGTGTCTCAGGTTCTTCCTGACCACATCAGCACAGCTGGTTGTCACTCCATTTCTTCCTAATCCCCTTTATTAGAACTGCACATTACATGAATGGGGTAGTTCTACATTATGTGGTAACTATTTGCTCTTCTGCTATGATCAACGCCTCTGGCTTGGATCCTCGTTCAATCAATTTCTCTTTCCATGACCATAGGGCAGCAGTTAAAACCTGGTGGCCAGGAAGCTTGATGTGTTTGATCAGTGAAGTGTTTTTTTAATGGAATAATTGTTAATGTTTTGAAATGAAAATATTTTGTGTAAAAATGTGGACTTTGGTTTCTTTGGCCATACTGTATGGGCATTCCCATGTGACAACAATCCAAAGGAGCTGATAAGTGACCACCTCGTATAGAGAGGGTTTATGTTCTCAGTTCACTAGAGCCCCTACCCAGCCCACCTCTCTCATTCACATGACCCACCTGGCTCCTGGAACCATTTGTGCATGTGACACCTGCTGTGGGGTCAAGACTTCAAGTACTTGCATTTTGTCTTTTCACATATTGGTGCTACAATTTCTACCATTTTGATGGTAGACTCTCAGCCAGCATCTCATCTGGATGAGGTTCTTCACTTGGTGGGATGACTCAAGCCTTCCTTCCCATAAAATCTGAATTCTTGGTGCATTGCTCTAGTTTTTTATGACCAGTTCTTTCAGGCAAGGGACTATGAAGAGGCACTCCCAATGAATCCCCAGATTCCAAACATAGTTCTTCTTTATCTCATTGTGTAGCAACAACCCAATTTCCCCCAAGTAATTAGGATAATCACCTCACCAGTGCAGTGATCTTCTTCTCTGCTTATTGGTTTATTGGCATAAAGTGCCCCAAATGAGCAGGGGGCAGGCTCAGCTTCCAAGCCTTCAGAACCATAACTTTGTTCTCTGGTGGATGCATTTCTCCCTTGGGCATTAGGGCCTCCAAACCTGCTGACCCCAAGGTTGTTGGGACAAAAAACAAAACTCTTCAAGGGGTTTATTAGGCATAATAATGAGAAGGATCACCTCCCCCATCTCTACCTTTTGGTCTCCAGACCTATGTATTCGGTTTAGGGGCAGTCAGCACTCTATGCTGATCTCCACTTTAAAGCATAAGTGCACTCAGTAGGATAGTATCCCAACTTAAGGCATTATCTCCTAGCTGGTACTGTATTTGAGCCTACATCAGGTCATTCCAATATTATCTCAAGCCAGCTGCCTTTGAGTAATGGGAAATGTGCTAAGACTAGTGCCTCTGATCAGAGACAATATTGTGAAAAATATCATGGCAATGGATAAGGCATGCTGAAGTCCACGAATGGAGATGTTAGCAGAACCCCTATGGGTAAATCCACACCCAGAATTTGTGTCCCTTCCCTGTGAAGACTAACTGCTACCTCCTCCATGATGGGAATGATCCAATGTAATCAACCTAATACCAAGTAACTGGCTGATCGTTGTGGTACACAGTACCATATGAAGGGCTTATCAGTTACTATTAGCAGGTTGTCTATTCATCCATGGATGAGCCAGATGAACCTTGTTGATGGGACCAATGTACTCAAGCTCAACCGTAGTCTCCATCTCTGTTGCCAAGGCCATTTTATACATGGTCCACTGAACAAACATCAGAGTGACTAGGGAAAAGGCCAACTAAGAGCCACAGCATGAGTCAATTTGTCCATTTGATTACTGAGAGCCTCCACCACCATGATTGGTTTTAGGATGGCATTCATGTAAAACACTAGTATCTTTCAAAGCCTCAATGATCCAGTCACCCATTATCCACTGCAGTCAGTGTAGATCCATAGTTGAGGCCAAAGCGGACAATCACATATACTGCCTCATGTTCTGTCCCTGGGAGGATTTCCATTCACCACAGTCTTTGAGGACCACCCAAGTGGGGCTGTAGCATGACGCTGTCCTCTTCCGGCTGGCGCTGGCACACTGTGCAGATCCACTCCCGAACTGGGTTTGTGTTTTTTCCTCATTTATTAACTGATCACAGGGACTTCTCTTTGAAACCGTAGTGTGCTGGAAGGATGGACAGCAAAGCTGCAGGTACTGGAGGCTAAGTCACCTGTTCTTGCAGCTTACTGGCACTGCCTTGACCTCACTGGTCTGGGTTCAATATCTGTACCTTCCATTTTATAATGGAATGCTGCCTTACAAGTCTTAATTGTATAGATTTTTGGGTAAGGCACCAGTTCTCCATGGGTAATTTAAGTCACATGTCACTTGGTTTCTTCCCCACCTGTGTCCTCAAGAGAACTAATAGTATTGAGCATTTACTTAACATAGTGACTTGGGCTTGGTCCATAACCTGTCCTCCCAGTGCCTACAGGAGAGGAGGGACTACTTTAGAGTTTCCTGGGGGTACTTCCACTTGTCCATGTGCGTATTCACAGCTTTTAATTTGTCTTTTTCTCCTATGTATGATGTCTAAGGTCATACAAAGAATCAAGTGACTCCACACTTTTTATAATCACTGTTATTGCCTTGTTGCCTGGGTGCTAGAACCACTTGATCTCCCAACACCTTGCCCTCCACATTTTACCATGCTACCCTCAGTGATAATTTGAGTTATCATGATGCCACCATCTACCATGAGCTACCATTGTCCCCTCTGCCCTCATCAAGGAAGTTATCCTTGGGCTGCTCACACATGACCAACCTAAACCCAGAGTCCCATCGTATGAGTTTGTTTCCTGGGGCCACTTCCACCATCAATTCTGTATCAGTCAGAATCCCAATAGAAGCAAATGGAACACGGAAATCACGATAATCCAAAGGTGTGGACAGTGTTGGAAATCCAGGACCAGCAGCAGCGGAGCTGTTACCTCCTCTTGGCACACGTTTTGGGGGAGAAGAGGTTTTTGGAACTGAGAAGGAGAGTCATGTAGATAAGCCTCTTAGAGGGGAGTGGTTTCAGTTGAAAAACACAACCAGCCCAAGTCAACCGCATCGGAAGAACCAGAAGAATAATTGCCTTCTCCTCCTTCCCTTCCTACTCCCCATCCTCATTTCCTGCTGGACTCCTGGTTATCCAGAGGGGAGAGGAGCTCCAGTGACGGAGTTCATACAAGCCAGCCTCCCGTGGCAGAGCAGACAGTGGGTGGAGAAGGGGAAAGAATACAACCAGAGAGTCAGGCAGGCAATTTCTGGCATACCATATAGAGTTCTTGCAATGATTTTATGAGAGAACGAACCTAGCAAAGTGCCTGATGGATAGTAAGCACTCACAGGTGAAAACACCGAGGAGGCCCAGAGAGGTGATGCTACCTGCTCAAGGACACACAGCTAGTTCATAACAAAGTCAGGTGGGGACTCCCATACTTGAAGCTCTCTCCCCTGCCCCTTCTTGCCCTGAAAGTCCACATGGCTTTGCTACTGACATTAAGTTGTCCCTTCACCCTTAGCTTCTCCTCAAGGAGTTAACTTCCTATAATACAGCCCCTCATTACATACTTTTGCAATGGAAAGCACATCTCATCATGCTATTTCTACCTTATTTCACTGCCTCAGCAAATTATCTCATTAATCTCCTCCCTAAACATCTTACATTTTAGATACTGACATTATGTACTACTCAACATCGCAGTAGACACACTCCTTTTTCCATGGATAATGGGACTTTTCCATTCATGTACATCATACCTCTCTTTAGATTATCATATTAAGTGCTTTTAAGAATACTATATTAAGGGTCACAAAAAATGGATTTTAATTCTGGCTCTTCCACAAGCTGGGTGTCTGATCTGGAAGAGGCCACTTCACTTACTTGGTCTTGCATTTTTCATGCATAAACATTAGAGCAGGTGATTTTCCAGGTTCCTCCCAGCACCAAAGTTCACTGATGATGCAGACGAAGCGGGGTGGGGAGGAGGGCTCACAGAGAATAAGCCCCAGCTTTGTACCAGGCTCTGTGCCCTGTACTTTACCTCATGATCTCACTGAATCACCATGGCCACCCTGTGTGAAAGGATTATTATCCCCATTTAACAGGTGAAGGAACTGAGACTCAGAGCAGACAAGTGATTTGCCCAGAGTCACCCAAATACTTCTTAGCAGCACCAGAATGTATACTGGAATCCAGCTGATACTAGAAACCTAACTCTAAACCAATGATTCCCAAAGTATAGTTCCAGGTGAGCAACAAGAGCATCACCTGGGAATTTATTATAAATGCAAATTCTCAGGCTCCACCCTGACTCCTGACCACTAGGGATGGGTCCCAGCAAACTGTGGTTAACAAGCCCACCAAGTGAATCTGGTGCCTGTTTAAAGGTGAAGTCCAATGTTTCAAACCATTATGCTCTACTGTTCCCCCTCCTAATTCTCTCATCATATACATCTCATTACATGCTCAAATAGGCAGATAGCAATACTGCTCTGTAAACACAGCCTCTGTGTCTTCCTGTTCATGTCTCCAATTTTACCTTCAAATGTGCTGATTGCATAATTCTTCCCATGTAAACATCTCAGTATCTCTCATACACCCTTTAAATGCTTTACTATAATTGCCCTCATTCAGGTTTGCAAGATATTCTAAGCCTTAAGGTGGTGGCTCCAGTCTAGCCGAAGGAGCAGACATGAGTGATTATACCCAGGGTAGGAGGCAGGACCATCAGATTCTAAAGCAGCACATAATGAACAAAGAAGGTGGGGATTTTTCCATACAGAAGTGATGCTTGGGTAGAGTTTCAAACATAAACAAGAAGAATAATTATTGTTATTGTGGGGATATTTTTGTTTGAATCTTAGTTCTTTTTTTAAAAAAAAAACCAAACAAAAAGAAAATCTTTTCACCAACTCAAAGATTTTAGTTAACTGCCCCCCGCCATGATAAATTAAGAAAAGACCTTAAAATAGAGACTCCAGTTTTAACCAACTCCCTTCTGAAAGCTCAGGGCTTTCAGGTAAGAACGGGGTGGTTTGGGAGCATTCAGGAGGAAGCATTGACAATCACATGGGGTGAACCAAGTTTTGAAGGATGAGGCATCATGGGCCATAAAGACAGATGAGCGCCCCTTCCAGGCAGTTTAGCAATGCTGTAGGGAGAAGCGATTGAGAGCAGAGAGTGGTTCATTTGTGAAGCTCTGGGTTCAAGTCCTGCTCTCATATGACTAGCAGAGTGACCTTGACTATGTCTTGTGTTTTTCACTCAGTTACATAATTAAGATACTACTTTAGAGTTGGGGGGGGTCGATAAAATACATAACTGCTGTAATTTATGCATCACACCATGTAGTGGATTTGTGATTATTTATGTTGTTATTGGCATTGCTGTTGTTCCAGGAGGAGACATAAAATGTGAAAGCTTTGAGTAGCAGGTGGGACAGAGCATTGTCACTTATATGACTTGCAGAGTGCGAGGGATGTGCAAACAGCAGGGTTAACTGGACACACGCCAGGACAGCATGGCAATATCACAACAATGGGATTGTCTGTTTTTGCAGGAAAGTGTACATGGGACGAGGGGCTGAAGATCACGACCAGACCAAGAAGTTTAGTTTCTTGGTCTAAACTGAGGCAACTGGATTTATCCCAGAAGCTATTGTATTAGCCACCATAACAAAAGACCACAGGCAGGTGGCTAAACAACAGAAATTTATCTTCTCCCAGTTCTATAAGCTAGACATTCACGGTCAAGGTGCCATCAGGGTTGGTTTCTGGTTTGGCCTCTCTTCCTGGCTTGCAAATGGCCACTTTCTCCTTGTGTATAAGTGGGCTTTTCTCTGCACAGACACATTCTCTGGTGTCTCCTCCTCTTTTTTTTTCTTTTTGAAGATTTTATTCATTTATTTGACAGAGAAAGAGAGAGAACACAAGCAAGGGTAGCAGGAGAGGGAGAAGCAGGCTCCCTGCTGAGCAGGGAGCCCAACGTGGGACTCAATCCCAGAACCCTGAGATCATGACCTGAGCCGAAGGCAGACGCTTCACTGACTGAGCCACCCAGGTGCCCCATCTCCTCCTCTTCTTATAAGGACACCAGTCCTATTGGATCACCTTTCTGACCTCATTTACCCTTAAGTACCTCCTTTAAGGGACCATCTCCAAATACAGTCAGAGTGGAAGTTAGGGCTTCAATACATGAATGTTGGGGGACATGATTCACTGCCGCTCCCACCGAGGGACTCTAAGAAGGAGAGTACCACGGTCTGATTTGCCTTTCACTTAACTCCGTCCCAGCCGTCTGCATTGTGGGTGGTTGAGGTGGGGTGTGGGTAGAGACCAGAGCACATTCACAGCTATGGACTCTTGCAGGAGGCTGATGGAATGGTGGCCGTGCAGGTGGAAAGCAGAGCACAGAGAATTAGGAGGGGGACTTACAGGACATGGTGACTGCCAGGAGGGACACGGAGGGAAGGACGGTGAAGGGAGGAGGCACGGAGGGCTCCGGGTTTCCAGGCTTGGGGAGGGGCTGGCTGGTGTGCCCAGCACTGATGAGGGGGGGTGGGGGTGATGGGTCCAGTTTTAGGGATGCTGAGTTGTTGGGCTGGGGGCACCCAAGGGGAAGCGTCCAGGAGCCCAGACTCTGCAGACACCCGGGCTGGGGTCTCAGTAGCAGATTTCGAGTGCAGTCTCAAGCCTCCTGAGCATCTATTCTGGACTGAAAATAGCCCACACACTGCCCTGCAAACCTTCTAGTCACAAATGTGAAAACCTCAAACACCAACAGCCTTGCAGAGACGTGTTAGCCTATTTCTAGTTTGTTTTTCCAGTTTGAGGTGCCTCCTTCCTCCCACCCCTCTTCCTCCACCCCCACCACGCCTTTTATCCCCCCCTCCCATGCTTTTCCCCTGGAGCCAGTCCATGAGCCTCCCTCAGCCTCTCCTCTGATCACTTCCTGCCTTTCTTCTCCCTCCCCCTGCCCCCCTCTACCTCTTCCTCCACCTGCCTCTTATCTCCCCCCTAAACATGCACATCTCAGTTCTTTATTTTCTTCTTCCTTTCTTGCTAATTGGCCCCATCATGTGGATCCCCTCCATCATGTGGATCCCCTCCAAGGGGGCCTTCCCACACCTGCCCCATTTGCTGAAGGTGTATTTTCCACGTCTCCCCTTGGGGCACTAGCCCCTCTTCCCTCGGGGCCCTCAGCCTGTCTGGACCCCTCCCTCTCCTTGTGTGTCTCCCCCTTCCCTGAATCACAGCAGCCTTCCATGCAAGGCCGGCTGAGCTGTGCGAAGTAGAGCACAGAGTCTGGCCAGAAAGAATCTAGGTCTGTGAGCGCAAAGGGAGCCACCCAAAGCCAAACGTGGTGGCTCAGTGGCTAAACCACAGAAGCCGATCTTCTGACTCTCAGTCCAAGACTTGTCCTGAGACACCCGGGAATTGACATCACAGGTGTCTAGGGCCACACAGACCCCTACTCTCTCTCCTCAGCCGGGCTCCTGCTGCGGCCCCCGGGCCTCCTCACCATCTCCTGCCGATGCCCCTCCACCCTCCCCGAGGCCCTCCCTGAGGATAATGCCGCAGAGCTTCCCCGCCCTCGGGCAGCCAGCCTGTGGTCCTGCTCTGCTCTTGGCGCCGTCCTGGTCCCCGCTAGGCCCCTTCCACGCCCACTCAAGGGTTTTGAAGGGACTTGTGTTCAGGGAGATCAACTCAACATCCTGGAGTCAGCTCTGCTCAGCCCAGCGTAGCTCCGGATCTCAAGAAGGCAGAGCTCCCACCTTTAACAGGGAGGAGGTAGGCGGTGGGAAAGAACTGCTAAACACTGGGCAGTGGGGAGCATGAGGAAACTGCAAGGACTGGCGTTTCCACTTGCAGTTACAGGTCACACGTCTGAAAAGGCCCCCCTTGAAGAGATCCCACTTCCACCTTTTGCCAGCGTGGCAGGGGTTCCTGGTGGGAAGTTAGACCATGTTTTTATACAGCACAGAGGGCTGCGTGAGGAGTGAAGACGAGTGCTTCCCCAGGGGTCCTACCTGGCACTGGGGTAGATGCCCCAAGGACAGACCCATCTGCGGCAGCAGGCCGCAGGGTTCTCAGATGGTGGGCACCCCGGGGGCCCCTGGTCCTGGGGCTGGAGCTACTGGGGGTTTCTCTCTGGGATCAACCTCCCTTGCATCTATCACTAAACCCACCATAACAGTGCTTTGAGGGGGGACATTTTATTTCCCCAGAATTCATGATTAGGGCCCCAAACTAAGAAAAAAGGTGCTAAGTATCCCATATCCCAAAGAGCAACAGTCGGAGCCTGCTGCCCTCCCCAAGGAGAGCACGATGCTTGAAGCAGCTCTGCAACTAGTCACCCTTCCCCGTTCCAATCCATAGAAGGGTGAAGGAAGAGAGAGGAGGGGCAGAGTCGGAATCCCTGCGTTGCTTCCTCTCCTCCTCCTTGCAGCTGGAGAAGCAGGGAGACTCCCGGGGAATTGCTCCTGGAGAGTTAGGCCAGCTCCCGGCCGGACACCTCGTTTTGCCGTCAGATGGCTGCGATGGAACAGCCTTGCTCAGCCTTGCAGCCAGGCAGGGGGGAGGCGGGGGGAGAGGCAGAGCCAAGACAGGAGGCACCGAGGATCAACGTGCTCCGGCGCAATGAGGTGTGAGTTTCCCACGGGACACCCCAGAAGGGAGCCAGGCACGAGCCATGTCACAGACACAAACCCGCAGGCAGGCTCCTGAGAACGAAGTGGACATGGGGTACCCTGGGGTGGGGAGGTGCCGAAGAGGTCCAGCCAGGGCTGCCTTTCCCACAGAAAGGCCCTGTGCAGTGGGGAGGCCCCCACGCTAGGACCTGACAGGGGCCCCCTCCAACAGCCAGCATTGGGGCACCCACCACACGGCGGGGGAGGCAACCCGCACTAGCCTGAGAGGCCTCCAGCACGAACAGAGGAAGACAGCTTTGTCTGCTAAGGAGCCCTCCTGGGTCTCCTCTCCGCCCCCCACTACCCCATCACTCGGAGAAAGCAGAGGGTCGTGGTCTCAGAGCCTGACCCGCCCCCTGCAGTCAGGGTGCCCATCAAGAGGGTGCCCATCAAGATGGTGCCAGGGCAGTGGGGTGGGGGGCGGGGAGCGGGATCTAAATCAAGCTGGAGATTGAGGTTTTGTAATGGGCGGAACTGAGCTTATAAATAAGAGAAGTAGCCAGGAAGTTGTCATAAGGGATCCACGGCACAGGGGAAGGAAGGCACAGTAGAGCACCGCAGAAAATAGTGAGCACAGAGGACACGTTTCATGTTTGTCTCCAGGGCCCCGAGATTCCTCACTGGGGGCTCTCTATCCCCTCTGAGCTCTCAAGCACTGGGGAGCCTCAGTCACCAGGGGTGTAGCTTCCAGGTTGGCGGGGGGGGGGGGGGGGGGGGGGGGGGGGGGGGGGGGGGGGGGGGGGGGGGGGGGGGGGGGCGTTGAGAGCTCACAGGACGGAAGGTGCATTCACACTGTACCATAAATGTAGTCTATCGGAAGCAATGGACATACAATGCACCCCATAAACTGTGAAAAACAAGGCCTTTTGTTCTTGGACAATGAAGAAATTGCAAATTTTTAATCCACGTAGAAAAGGAAACACAAAGATAATCTATGTTGTGATAGTCACCAGAGTTGTTCACTAAATATTTCTAATTCTACTCTGGGCACTTACCAGCTGCCTTTGAGTTAGGTGGGAACCTTGTGATTTGCTTTAGTCAATGAAATGTGGGCCAAGTGACATGGAAGCTTTAGGAACCAGGGTTCAATGTACCATGTGTCCTTCACCTCCCCTTTTTTGGCACCACAATCATGGAGGACGGAGCCTCCCTCAGCCTGGGTCCCTGAGTGAGGACAAGAAGGAGGAGCGCCCCCTGCTGACGTCTCATGGATAAGTTGCGGCAATGCCAAGAACACCTTTGTAATTTAAGCCACTGAGGTGCGGGGGTGTATGTTACTCCAGCTGACCCTGGTCTCTCCTGATTCTTATGAGTAGGTTAGCAATGTGCCCATCATCCAGGGACGAGACGACATCCAAGTATGCAGCCCCTCCACCGTCAACTGTGTGAATGATCAGGGTTGTCCCTGTCGGGTATGACACACCCAGGATCGTGGACCTTTAGCTACAGTCAAAGCTGTGGCTAGGAAGACCCCGGGGCAAAGGGACCCTCATAGAGTGCCCCTTGTTTAAGGGAAAGGGGGCGGTGCAGACAGGGGAAGGACTGAGGCTGCATTGGTGAGGTGTTGGCTGGGGGTGACATGGAAGACTAGAAGGAATTGGCCAGAGTGCTCGCGCAGATTTGCTAAGAAATAACAAGAGAAACCTGTGTCACGTACTTCGTACCCCATTCAGTGGGCAGGCATGACCCTTCTCCGTATGGATTCATGGAAGTCACACAAAGGGGAGTAGTGATCCAGGCTGTAGGGAAGAGGGCTTGATTTCGTGGCACTGTATGAGAAAGGTCATTTCCCTGGTCCCCACCTGCTCGGTGGAACAGAAGGGGAGTGCCACAGAGCAGAAGATGCGAGTGCTGTAAAGGTCTGCAACCACACTTGTGGCCTCGTGGGTATTCGGGAACTTGGGAGTAAATGGCCAGGTGACCAGCCTGGCTGTCTCTAGGTTATTCTACAAGGCATGGGTGCTGCCAGCTTCCCATCCCCTCTGGGTCCCCTAGAGAACCAGGACTGTGTACTAGCCTGCAGGCCCCTCCTCTGATGGCAGCACAGGCCCATCGATACTCCTCTCCCCACGTCCTAACTGAAAATGTCCTCGCTCTTTCCCTCCCCACAAAGGCTAGGTGTGGCTCAGGAGCCTCTTGGTGAAGGAAGAAACGGGATGGATCTATCTTTTCCTTGACTGCTGCTCGTGATGGTCCTCCGGCCCCTGGGAGGAGGGACTGCAAGGTCCTGCACTCACGTGAAGCTCAGCCCTGTCCTCTCCCACACCAGCCTGGGTGTCTCTGCTGGAGGCTAGGTCTGCCCCAGGTCTCCCACTGACGTCCCACAGGGGCAGATGCCTCCCTTATTTCTTTCCCCCAAATCCCTGAAGCCTATGGGAGGCCTCTGCAAACCAGGGGGCTTTTACTGAGACTCTAAACTTCTCAGAGTAAAAAGCACTCAGAGCTGAAGGCAACCACCTGGGGTCTGAGCAGGACAGGAGGGGAGAGGCTGCTGTGGTGGCCCCTCCAGGAAGGCAGCCGGGAGTGGGCAGGAAAGCTGAGGGTGGGTGCCACCAGCAAGTCACTGAACTCCCGAGTGTGATTCGTGTGACATGGAGAGAAAGCCGCGACTCGCCCACTTGGGACACGGCGTGTAGACCCAGCGCGTGCTGAGCCGGGGGTGAGCCTGGAGGCGCCGTGTCAGCCTCAACCCGCTTGACGACATGCAGGGGTGACCCTCTTTCGCAGGAACACTTCGCTGAAGAAAGGGTTAGGGGAGAATTTTCCAGAGGAATTACCTTCTGTTCTCCGCAAAGGGCAGAGGGGCAGAGTGTGGCAAAGGAAATCTGGAGGAGGTCCTCAGAGGGTGGTGGGGAAGCCATTTCCAGGGACAGCTGGCCCCTTTGTGTGGGGAGGGGGTGAAAGGAAGAGATGCCAGCAACACCCGAGAACATCTAGAACCTCGCCTCGGCTGCCAATCCCCACCCTGAAGCCCCCCAGCAATGTGAACCAGACTAGCAGCCTCAACCTGAATACCCCAGAGATGGCATAAACCCCTTTGGGGCTCAGCACCGTCTACAGCTGCTTCCCAACTCGGGTCCTGAGATGGGGATTATGGCCGATGTACCCACCCCCACCAGCCTGAAGCCACGGAGCAGGCTTCCCCACCCCACCCCCCCGCCCCCATAGCACGGCCTGCAACATTGCTGACCTTCCAGTGACGGTTTGCGGGGCGGGGGGGCAGCTATACCAAGATGCACAAACATGCTAGGAGAGGGCCAAAGGGATCAGTGTCCTCACAGCAAAGCGTGGGGACACCTCTCGGCCACTTCAGGGTTCCCTTCTAGTCTGATAGCTCGGATTTCCTAGAATCAGAGTACCAGGGAAAACCACCCAACTTTTAAGAAAAAGAAACCTTTCCATCAGAAGAAGCCACCCAAAGAAAGAGGCAACAGCTACCAAGGTTTACCCATTTTTATTTTTTATAAAACAAGCTACAAATATCTCCCCCCATCCTCACAAAGGAAAGCCACACAACATAGCCTACACGTGTGTGAGAGAAGATCCAGGGTTGGGGAGGGGGCATTCTGAATTTCCACAGGGGGGCGCCCTCTCTGTGTTTTCATGCTTCCTCCAGGTCAGGGAAAGGGGCCGGGGCCTTCTGGAAGGTCCATCTAACTCTAGCACGCTGGGTCATGTGGTCCAGGCCAATGCGGGGTGGGGGGCTCCCTTTCCTCCTTACCATGTTGGCATGTCTTCGTCACCCCTGAGACAACCTCTAGGACTTGCTCAAGAACGTTCTCTAGCCCGAGGCCCTGCCAGAGCATGTCCCGAGGAGGCCGTGCCCGACCCCCAACTCCGCCCCAGGCACTCCCCGAGCCTCGAGTGGGCCCATACTTATGGTGCCAATTCCTTCCAGACCCGAAATGGGATACACAGTCTGCTGAGGTGGGTGCACTTATGGGAATGCTGGGTGAGATATGAGAGGAGGCCAGATTTCCAAGAGCAATCTGATGGGGGCACCGGTCCTGGGCCACTTGTCCTCCTTCGTTGCTGCCACAGCCGCTCATGGGAAGAGATGCAAAGTGTCACTTGTTGCTCTCTGTCTGACGGCTGTCTGAATGGGCACGGCCACCCGGGCAGAGGAAGGCTGGGCAGCCTGCAGTGGAATCCCAGTAACATGTCTGTGGAAGGTGAGGCCCGGATTTCCCCCTAGCTGGGTTATTAGCCCTACACTTCTACAGGGGGCAGAAGTAGGAGGCCCAGAATCAGTTTTGCTCTGGAATTGGCCTCAAGCCTAGAAGCCCTTAGGAGCATTTGAGGGAACAGGAAGAACCTCAGTATTGGGTTAAAAAACAAAGAAACCACTGAGTTACCAACAAGATGACCAGCCCAACTCCTCCCTCAGGCTTGTCATCACCTCTGAGGACAGGATGGCAGGGGACATACAGAGTGGAGATGAAGCCCCGGCCTGACCCTGCGGCTGAGACGGCCAGTCTCAAGAAGCCGCACTTGTGCATTTGCAGGGGGCTGGCACCGCACCCATCAGTGCTGGCCTCTGTCCTCTTCCCTCCACTGCTTAAACATCAAACATCTACTAAATAGAAGGCCCCACTGTATCTTTTTCTTCTTTGCCTCCCTTCTCGTGCTTTACAGAGTAGATGCTAAACATGGGTGAGAATGTTTCAAATGACCTAATGCAAATCGTCTGAGAATCATTTGCTCGGTGGGTCACAAGGATCCTGGCATACCCACGGACGGATCCTGGGCAGCCTGAGGTCCAGAGAGCAGGACCACGTGGGCATGGGAGAACTGGTGCCTGTGCTGGCTATTGCCCTCCCTCTGGGGGCAACTCCCATCTGTCCCTCAACCCAACCTCCCTTGGGAAGGCCAAACGCCCAGTGACCTGCTGCCTCTGACAGCTAAAGCAAGGGCAGGACCCTCCTCCCACCAGGAAAGAACCAATGGAGTCTACAATATAATCGTAGGGCTCCCGTCTTCATGCACACCGGGGTCAGTCTCCAAATGGAATCCAGGTGGGCTGGGGACACAGTCCTGGGTTCTAGAAAGCTGGGCTATGTGTCCGGAGCCCCCACAACGAGAGCAGGGTGGGGGGGGAGGAATAAACAAATAGCAAAATGCCAACACCTGTACAAAAGAACTATACAATTTACATATATATTTATGTACAGTATATAAATCTCTCTTCTCAGTCCCAGCAACAAACACCCACCCGCCCACCCCCCACCAAAAAAAAACCCCTCAAAGTTGTCAGTAGCAGATCCAAAAACTTACAATAAGATAGAGAATAAACAGTCCTTTTCCCTTTCCTTTTCCCACTGTGGTACTAGATACTGGTGTTTAAAAATGAAACCAAAAAGAAAACACGCAAATGAGAGTTATCAAAAGTGCAAACACGGTGGGCACCACTTATGTTACACGGGATGTGGCCGGGCCGGGGGAGCTGGTGAGGGTTAGGTGTCGGGTGGTCCGTCCTGCCTCCCTGGTCTCTCCACCTGCCCTTTGGTTTTCCGCTCCTTAGACGAGGCGTCCTACTGGGAAGGGAAAGCAGAAGCAAGGGGTCAGAGGCGGGTTTATGAGAAGCCCAAGCGCACACATCCATTTACCTCACAAGGGCAGCCCGTTAGACCTGGGCTGGGCAGGACACCGGGAGCCTCGACTTGCAGAGAAGCCCATCCTTTTGCCCCCATGGCGCACCACAGTGGCCCCTGAGACAAGTCTGGCATTCCTTGTGGAGGCAGCACGGCTGGGGGGCGGGGGGTGCAGCCCGTAGAAGCCACACTACTCCCAGCCGCTAGCCTTCCAACCTGGGACAGGCCGGCGTGGCTTTGTGCGCGGGGACCGCAGGATCCTTGTAGCATGAACCAATCTTTCCCTCGTGTCCTCAGCAAACAAAAATGGAAAATGGCAGCCTAGGGAACTTGGCCAACTCCTCCACTCCTGCTGGACTACCGTTGCTGCATTTAGGGGGCCCACGGAGGGGACCCCAGAAAGGCATCTTACGGAATGGGTTCGGGCCTGCTCATTTTCCCTGGGGGACGCTGCCAAGACTACCACCTGCAACGAATAGCAACGGATGACCCTCAGGGGGCCTTGACCCAGAGGCCTGGCGGAGCTTACTGGGTGTCTCTCTCCTCCAGCCCCCAGAATGAAGAATGGATTCAGGAGAGAGCCAGAGGTTGTGCTGCTTGCTCTGTGGGCGTTGGTGGCCCTGGGCTGCTGGGGTGAAGCCGCCGCTGGCCAGCACCTTTGAACAAAGTCCCTTTCCATGAGCCAGGCCCGCACTGGGGTGCCTCTCTGAAACCCCCTCAGCTGTTAGCTAAGAAGGGCTTTGATGCTGATGGACGTTTGCATGGCCTTCTTGGGTCCTGGTTCTCCAAGTCACAGAACATCAGGGGTGGAGGGAATCTTAGTGACCATCTGGTCTCGCCCCTTCACCTAACAAATCCGGAAACTGAGGCTTGAGCCATTGAGGGAGTTAAACAAGGCCCAAGTCTCCCCCTGCTAACACCCACTCTGCCCCAGAGGGTGCTGATGGGTCTTGGAGGCTCCTGCAGGGCCCAGGGTTCCTCGAGGAGGAGTGGGAGCTGAGAGGCCGGTGCACCAAGAGCCGGGCCAGCTCTGCGTGACCCCTGGAGGCCGCGTGACTTTGTGCACGTACCTTAACCCCGCTGGGTCAGTCTACAGAATGGGAATCGGGGCCACAGCTTTGCTGCCTCTACCCTGCCTCTCACAGGCCTGCCTCGGGGACTGACTGAATCCATGAAGTGGAGAAAGGGCTTTGAAGGGCGTGAAGTGCTGCGGGAACCCACGCCCACCCATGGGTCACGCGAACCCACAGCCCAACGCCCCCCTCTCCCAGTCACACTCCTAAGACCTGAGAGCGGCAGAACCCAGTTTGGGGGGCGGGGGCGGGGCAGATACTGATATGTCCGATTTTACAGATGAGGAAACAAGCCTGGGAAGAGAGTGATGGGTTCGGGGGCCGGCAGGCGGGCAGTGACAGAATCCCATCATTCATCTGCTCCGTCCAGCGGCGGCTTCTGTCAGTGCTGAGCAGAAAGATTCAGACACAGGGAGAGAGAGAGGCACCTTAGTCATGCCCCCGCCCGCCGAGCTGAGACTCGGGAAAGGAAATGCACGCCCAGTAGGACCCAGCCCTCACTTGGGGAGGCTTAGGGCACTAATCCTTTACCCAAATCCCGTCATTTACCCCATGGGGCAACTTTATAGGATAGTTACAAAATGATCCACTTGTCCCTGTGTTATGATGGGGGGACTGAGACTTGGAGATGGCATAGCTTTTATGTG
Organism: Phoca vitulina; assembly: GCF_004348235.1. Lineage (NCBI taxonomy): Eukaryota > Metazoa > Chordata > Mammalia > Carnivora > Phocidae > Phoca > Phoca vitulina. Next base: position 41,176,540 of record NW_022589710.1, on the reverse strand, counting down.
TGAAGTGAACTCAGGCCTGGCTCTGTCCTCCCAGCACCACGCTCTTAGGGGGTGCGGTGGGGCGGGGGAGCCTGAACCCAGGGCAGGCGGCATCCTCGGGCAAGGCCAAGGGAGGGCTGAGATGTTTCACAAATGGAGGAACTAGTCTCCAGGCTGCCTGCCTCACAGGATGGTGACCATCATCCTGACGAAGACGTTTTATTAACTGGGGAGGAGCAGCTAAGAAAGAAGGCCCGGCCCTCAGAATGTCTGACCCCTTCCTGCCCTGCAGACAGCTCAGCTCCCCAGTGGGCAGTTTGCTTAGTCAAAATACCTGTGTTCACAAGCACTTCCAGAAAATGTGGTCCCTGAGACCCAAAGGGCACGCGTTGCTAAACTGCGCGTGCTCCCCCAGCCCCCATGAGCCCCCACCTGGCCTGCAAGCCCCTCTCGGCCCACCAGAGGGCACCGCATGACACCAGATGACCAATGCCTGGGCTCAGGCCCCACATAACCTTCTACCCAAGTGGCTTTCTGCCGCCCCCCCCCCCCCCGAGCAGAGGACCCCAGGGAAGCTGCCTTCAGCCCGTGGGCGTGCTCCTCTACAACTACCAATTTCTTTCGGGCGTTCACCCCGGACCAGGGTACTGACCAGGGTACTGGGCTAAGTTCCTCACATGCACCATCTTGTTAAATCTTCACACCAAGCCTATGAGGTAGATACTGTCATCTCCATTTTGCAGGCAAGGAAACTGAGGCTCAGAGAGGTTAGATGACTTGCCGAGGACTACAGGGCTAGCGAGTGGCAGGGCTGGGATTAAAAGCCACATTTGTCTGCCTTCAGAGCCTCTGTTCTTACCCGCAGCCCCGACCCCGCCTCCCCTGCGCCTCTCACTAATGGTCCTTTCTCCGGCAGGCACGGCCTGCTTAGAAACTATGGGTCTCCCCCCTGAGTTTGCTGGTGGCTCCCTGCTCCCAGCAGCCTCTACTCCCGTTCACACCCCCCCAAGCTGGGTCTGCTCCCCCATTTCTCCAGACTCACCACTGGTCTTGTCTCCCTTGGCCTTCCTCAGGCAAGCAAGACTGGCCAGTTCACACAAGGGACCAACTTCGAACACTCTGAAGTCCTTCTCATGGAGGGGACAGCGTTCTGGCCTGGAAATTCTGAGGCTGGGTCCAAGTGCTAGCAGGGACGCTACCTCCCGTGTGACCTCTGACCTCGAGCAAAGTGCTATTCCTCTCTAGGCTCACCTAGACACCTCGACTGCAAAACGGCCTGAGGACACATGCACACACAGACGTGCCTGCACGCACACACACAGATGTGCACATGCACCAACCCAGAGAGACGCACGGATGGACATGCACGCATGCACGCCCATGCACTGACCACGCACACACATGCGGAGACAGGTGCGCGCTCAGAAGTGCACAGAGACACTTGCCTACACACACAGCATGCCCGCGGGGACACGCACAAACACGCCTGTGCGCAGACACACGCAGACACACGCACACGGACACAGGCGCCCCAGCCACACTTGGAAGCAGGCAGTGTGTTCCGGGGTCAAGAGCCGTCCCAGGGCTCTCGGGCCTCTCCTGTCCCGCTCCCGGGGGAGGAGCTCAGGGGGAGGCTGACAGGTGCTGGGCCAAGAAGGCGCTGGGCTGCACTCTGAAGCACTCGAGAGGCCTCCCTGGGCAACGCTGTGAGGGTAACTTGACACTAAAGCCTTGGCCGAGTCTGGGCTGAGGAGGAGCAGTGTTCCCTAAATACCACATTCCAGGTGACAGTTGTCCTGGGTGCTCCCCTCAGGTCCTGGGAAGCAGCCAGGGTTGGCAGATCCTGGGGCCTGGCGAGGCTTCAGAGAAAGGCCCGGAAGCCCCTCTCCGCTCTGCGGACGAGAGGTCACCACGCTCGGCCTCCCCTTGGCATCTGTGCGCTGCATAGACCAGAGAGGACTGAGGGCAGAGTCATTACAGACCCCGTGGGTCCGACCCTCCTCGGTCCTTACGAGCTCCTGGGTGGGCCTGGGCTCTACACCAACACTGGGTGGTCTCTCTGCCTGTGCTCTGGGAAATACGCGATGGTGCCAAGCACGGCACTGGGGGGGGGCTCCTCAGGGTATGGGTGCTGCTGCCTCAGGCAATAATCTTAAGAAGAACAGTGATGTTGAACTTCTATCCAGGTCCTTCACCGTCTCAGGCGCTGGATAAATGTTTTCACTCACTGTCCCACTGAATCAGCACAACAGATACCCTGGGTGCTCCCATTGTACAGATGAAGAGACTGAAAGCCAGAACGGCTGCGTGGTTTGTCTGTGGTGAAGGAGCTAGTCTGGGGCAGAGGGCAGGGTTTGAGTCATGACATTGCACTGCGTCCTGGGGGAACGCACAGAGGCGTCCTCAACCAGACAGGAGCGGTCAGAGCAATGAGCCATGGAGGGGGCAGGTCCCAGACAGGGTCCCTAGCGGTCATTCATCCGCTTCCTGTGCTACCCGCTGGGTTCAGTGCCTACCGAGGGTTAGCACCAGGAAAAGCCCTTATGTTTCCTCCCTGGGCAATCTCAGTTTTTTCAAAGCTTCCACTTCAAATAAATTGGTATCACCCGCCCAGACCCTTCACCCGCACTAGAGAACCACCCATCCTTCAGGTGCATCCAACCTGACATGTCCAAACCATACTGGTTGTCTCCGTTTCCCGCACTGCAGCCAGAATGATTTTTTTAAAGCAAAACCAATCCAATCATTTCTCTGCCTGAACCGCTATGACAGCTCTCTGCTGCCCTTATGAAGTTGAGACTCTCCCCTTGCCTCCCGTCAACCCCCCCAGCTCTTGCCATCTTCAAATACGCATTTCAGCCCCACTAACATCTTTCAGTTCCTCTGCTACTGTTCCCTCACGTCTACACCTTCACGCTTCAGCCGCCGTAGCCGAGAACACCCCTCCCACTGACCACTGACACTTGGGCTCGGCCATCTCCTACCCATTCCTCGGGGCCTGGTTTAGACTAGGGCCTGGCAAACTTCTCTGTCAAGGACTAGGTAGGATATTTTAGGCTTTCTGGCCCATGCACAGTCTGTCATTTGTTCTTCTTTGTTGAAAATTACATCCCTTTAAAAATATAAAAAGCACCCTTAGCTCACAAGCCATACAAAAATAGGCCACGGACTAGATGGGGCCCGTGGGCCATGGCTGGTTTAGACATCACTTCCTGCACCAAGTTTTCCAAGGCTGTCTGTCCCTGAGCTAATTTAAGTGCCCCTACACATGTTCCTACAATACCCCACACTTGTTCTATCATGACAGAGATGATTAGGTTTCCACCAGAATCCATGTTCTCCTCCTCTTCCTGGGCTCCCCGCCTTCCTTACTGTGCCACCCTTCCAGCCCGGGAGATAGGAGAGGTGATGTGTGTCACTGCAGGACTGGCCCATAAAACTCCCCCACATGCACTGCTCCGTGCTTGACTCCATCTGGCCGACTAGGAATGGAAATGACCCCCAGGGTGACCTTGAAGCCACATAATAAAAGATGACGAACCATTCTCAGCCAAGATCTCTGAGAAACTGCACAGAGCAATCTCCATTCCTATTTGTCCCCCCCCACACACGCACGCACGCACGCACGCACGCACGCACACACACACCATGACCTGGAATCCCGCTGAACTATTGCGTGGGCAAGATGAACAAACTTGTCCTGTGTTGAGCCATTACATGTGTGGGTCTACTCGTCACCGTGGCCTGGCCTATCCTGAGGCACTCCTACAGCACTTACCACAGTGTCTATAAATACTTCCATATTTGTCTCCTTGGTAGACTGTGGAAGGACAGGGATTTTACCTGTCAACTCCTTCACTGCACCAGGCATCTCGTGTAGAGCATAACACACTCTCGGTAAGTAGTTGAACACATGAGTACCCGGAGTCCCCTCTACGGGGGGGAGCCGCGGTCCCTGTTCCCCAGGTGAGCCACGTCCTGGAGGGCCAGGAGCACAGGAGCGAGCACTAACCTTCTTTGCTGACACCCAGGCAGCCCTTCAGCTCGGGCAGTGAGATGACCTTGTCCTTGTTCAGGTCACAGTAGTCAGTGAAACGCCGGGCACACTTCTTGGGCTTGGCTTTCTTCTTCACGTAGCGCTTGAAGGGCTTCATCTCCCGCTTGTTGATGTCGTTGCTGCTATTGCTATCCAGCTGGCTGAAGTACCAGTGCACCACGCGCTCCTCCAGGGTGTGGCTGGGGTCCGGTTCTGAAAACCTGGGCCACAGGCAGACCCCCCGCCCGCCCCGGAGAGCCCCACTCAGGATCCTGCAGGGACCATCCGCCTGCCGCAAGTCTCTCCCCCAAGGTCAGATGCCAGGGTCCTCGTGCTGTGCTGCTGGCGGCCGGGGAGAAATGGCTCTTCCGAGCCAAAGACCTCCCGGCCCCACTCGGCCGGCAGCAGGATCGAACCATCCTCTCCTGCTTGACTCTCAAGACTGGAGAGTTTATTTCTCCAGGGTCCCTGAGTGGGCCCTCCTTGTTACATGAGCCTGTCTCACCCTCTACCATAGCCAGGAGTGTTCTTGTACAAGATGGGTGCTCCGGATATATTGACTAGATTTAATTCACCTGAGTAAACCGCAGCCGGGATCCAAGCTGTCCTCCTGGCCTGGTGTTCTCTGCAGGACAAGCTGCTGTTGGCCCGGGAACGTGAACACTCAACGAATGGGACTATGGGAAAGCGTGCTCTGAGCACATGCACACACCCAACACCAGGCCAGGTTCTGGGATGAGTGGCCCTGGCCTCAAACTGCTCAATGTCCTGGTGAGACAGAGCCAAATACCCTGACATCAGGCAGTGATGATTCCGTGTGAAGTTCCCATGGTCTGTCCCTGTCAGGCACCAAGTACAGTAGGAATCGAGAGAAGGCGGTTGTGATGGACACAAACAGAGCTTCTGAAACTGGCAAGTCCCACGCCTACTGGGGGTGCGTCTCTCCATGCAGATATTTTAAGACTGGAGGTCTGGGATGGACCTAGGAAACCACAGGTATACTAGAACCCCTGGGGATTTTGCTTAGGAGTACCAGACTAGAGCAACCAAGAAGGCTTCCTGGGCTCAAGGGGCACAGTGATGACCACAGGTCTAACACAGTCCTGTCAACACAGGACATAAAGTGGCAAGACCAATGTTTTTATGTGTAGCTGTATGCACGCCCTACCCATCCATTTTCTTTACTTACGCTCTATCTCCCCCACCCCCCACAAACCCATTCGGGGTGCTAGCTAATATGTAAAACTTTTAGAGCCAATGACTGGTCTGCTCCAGAGGGGGTGACTATGGCTCCTGCCCTCAGGGCTTGGCCCCGAGTAAATGTGGCCCAGGCCCTTGTGTTCAAAATCCTGGGCACCTTTCCCTTTGTAGGGGGGAATAAGGCTGAGGCTGGGAGGCCAACACTTTCAAGCAGTGTGTAGGGCCCTGGGTTAAACTACGCACCGCCACGGATCAGAAGTGGAGGTGGAGGGGCTCACTGTCACACAGGGATCCCGGACCAGGGCTTCCGGGCTGCCAGCACATTCTGAAACTGTATCTGGCAAGAAAAATATCCAAGGCACTTGCCAATACCTTGGGGTTCTTCCCTGGGGTTTGCGGAGTTTTCCAGAAGGGAGGGGAACCATCTCTGACCCCACCCTTATGAACGAGCCAGCAAACTCTTTCCCTTTCCCACCCCCAAGTGACCTCAATGTTTAGGGGAAAAGAAGTTTCATTACCCCAAAAAGCCAGGCATCCCTGCTAAATGCCCATTCCTAATTAACTGGATTGCAGTCCTGGGCAGGCCCCCCTGGGCATCCTGGGCTGATTCCCAGACAGCACAATTACTCCATCTGCCAGTGGGATGTCATCCTGACAGGTTTAATGCGGGGAGTATCTGGGGAAGGTGTGAGGGACCATCCGCCCCTGGCTCTTTGGGGATCTGCCTAGTCTGTCATGGAAGACAGGCTCAGAAGGTCTTTGGAACAGACGTGGAGCTATTTGTTGTGGAACTCAGATTTTTGTTTCTGCCAGCTCCTGGTATTTTGGTGTTTTAGCGCTCCCTCTGTTTTACCCACAACATTCACTCTCAAGCCTGCAGCGTAAATCGGGTGAGCAGGGGAGAATTCTCTATCAAGATGTCCACGGCACAGAAGGGAGGGTGGCCAGCTCCCTCTCAAGCACCCTGCCTGCCTGTGTTCCCCTAAATGTGAGGCCCCCCCCCACAGCTGCGGAGGAGAGCCAGGAAGAGCCCCAAGGGAGGTGCTCCAGTGGTCCCACGGAGTGCTCTCCCCCTGGGTCCCTTCCGCCAGGGGCCCTGGGAGCCCCGTGGGCAAAGGCAGCTCTTTAACCTTTAGGCTCAGCATAGCGTCATGTCTACCTAGAGGCTAGAATAATAAAGCCTCAGTCGCCCAGCCGGGAAGGGATGAGGTCATCCCGCCCAGCCGCCCTGCCAGGAGAGGCCCGCTGCCTCCAACACGTGTTGCTGGGGCTCCCGCCAGCCCGGTTCTCAGGGACTCCACCAAGGGGGCTCCCCCACCTTCCTTTGGGCTGGTCTGCGCAAGAAGCAGCCCTTCGCCCCACTTTACAACCTCTGGGAGGTTCCCCCCATGCAGAGTGACCAGCATTTTGCTCCTGCTCCCTCCTCCTTCCTTTTCTTCTGACTCTCCCTCCCTGCCTGTCTCCCTTATCCGCTCGCTCGGTCCTGCCCTCCTCACTCCCCCAGGGCCCTGTGGCCATGACCCCTGGCCTAACCTGGCCCTGGGGGCTCCGAGGATACTCACTTCCCCGGGAGAAGTCCTCCGAGGCCCTTCCAAGCAGTGTCTCTGGTTCCCTCGACCCTGCCACACCCTCAGCCTGTCCTGTGGACCCCGGGGGGCTCCCTCTTCCTCCTTCCTCCCCAGCTAGCATAGGGCTCCCTGCTTCTGAACTCCTTTGACTTCCAGAAACCCACATCCCACCCCCACCCCTGACCACAGAGCCCAGCTCTACATGTGACGCTCGCAACGCAAGGGTTGGGAACCCAACGCTTTACCCTGGCCGAGCTCCAAGTGCACTTAAAGCAAGAACTTCTTAGCTTTGAGGGATCATGGACCCTTCGGAGAACCTAAACAAAGTCACGGTCTTCTCTGGAAAATTGCATATGCGCATAGCACTCTGCTGACTTTTGGGGTTTAATGGACTCCCTAAACCTCATCCGAGCTAATGCATTCAAGTGAAGAACCCTTGATCTAGAGGGAAGGAGACTCCAGCCATGGTCCCAGAAGAATGTTTAACAGTGAGCCTTCTGGAAGAAGATGGGGGGAGACAAAGGATGGTAGCTGGAGGGGTTTGGAGGTCGTTTCCAACAAATATTTCCAACAAAACAAAACAATAGAAAACTACTGAAGGCATTTAGTCTAAAACTCTGAAAACCAGGTTTTTGGGTTTACAACAGCCTTAAGTCTGCACCATGCTTCATACAAGATCGAGTCAAGACTGAGATGGATCAGGAGTCCGGGTTTAGTCAAACCGGCAGTGGGCATGCATGTGCAAAACAGCCAAGAGAGGCCTCAGTTAGTTAAGGAGAAGCTGAGATTTTCCTGGGGAAGTGCTGGATGGGTGGGGCAAAAGGGCCTTCCCCAGAGTTTCCAGAAACCTCTCAAGCAGTATTGGAGTCCCTTCCATCACAGTTAGACTCTCCCAAACTTACCCCTGACCTCAAAGCCATACCCCACTGATCCCTCCAGCTCTTGCAGGTTCTAGAAGTATCCTCTAAAAACATTGGCAGCTTGCACTCCTAGCTCTAGGCTTACTTACACTGGCACCAAACCTCCAACCTTTCTCTCACATATGTACACACAACCCCTGCTGGAGATCACGACTGTTGGAATTGAAATCTGCTCACCAGGTAAGGGCTGGGGACCCTACATCAGAGGGCGAGACAGTTCCTTAAATCACTTCATATCACTGGTCCGTGCCATGGGCCTCCCTACAGGCAAGGTTCCACTCTACTAAAAGGGCTCACTGGGTGTGTAGAGTTATCCAAGCGTCCTTGGATATGGTACGGAAAGTCACACCCAAAGGATACCAAATTCCAGATTTTGGAAAAACAAATCCAAAGACTGGTGTCAGCTCCATCTCTGAGCTGTTTGGGTGGCTGTCCTGTTGACTCCTGCCTCCAGGGATGAGGGACCCCACTCGAGCTAGGTCCCTCCCTGGACTGGCCCCGCTGAGTTGTCTCCGGAATGGACAGGTAACAGGTGCTGCCCTTCTCCTGCGACACTTTCAGTTTTGCTTCTGCAGCCTCCCCCTGCCAGGCCTTGGCTGCAATGCACAGCTGGAGAGCCGGCCCCATGCGCCACAAGAAAACTTGCTTTGGCCAAGCTCTTGGGCCTTGTTCTGCTGTCCCAAGCAGTTTTAAAAGAAGGTGAGGCGGGACGGCCTGGGAGCGCTAGCCAAGCCAAGCAGACCAACTGAGCCCCATCTGGAGAGGGGTCCGGGCCCTGCCAGCTGGGCGGGCGGGTGGGGCTGGGAAATGCCGAGTCAGCCACATTCCAGCCTCTTCCTTGAAAGGCCATCGACAAGTAGCTGCGCTGGGCAGGAAGGAGGGAGCCACAGTACAGACGGTCTCTCCTTAGGGGACCACATGAGGGGCCAGAAGGCTGACACAGCCCACCCCACCTCCCCTCAAAATTGACTTTCTCTAGGGTGAGATGGAGAAAGGAGAGGGGTTTCCCTGCTCGAGAAGATTCTGCCAGCTGGGATCTCAGAACTCTTCCTTTGGGTCTGATAAATGCTAATGGGCACCATGGGAGGGCTGATCCAAGGGGGAGCGCTCCTCCTGGAGCCCTGGTGGGAAGGACCATGAGGATAATTCCATCATCCCCCAAACCTTCATTGAGAACTGCCATCCTCCCACACACTAACCACAGATGGTTCTGTGGGCATCCCATTCTTCTTTGCCCATTCTTAGATTTGGGCAGTACCGCTCCCCTCCCAACCCCAAAATCGGTCTGGAAGGCCAAAAAGGAAGCAGGTATCTCCCCTCCCTGCCATGTCCTACAACTAATAAGTCATCTTCAAATTGGATTAATTTCACCGAGAAAGCTTCAGCATCCCTTCCCCCATAGCTGTAGTGCGGCCTCTCCTCACCTGTCTCTGATGATAGCTGTAACCTCCCACCCCATCTTGCTCCCTTCCCATCCAGCTTCCCTAGAGCCTTCAGGATGATTCTTCAAAAATGCTCACCTAATCATGGGTGTCGTGCTGCCCTTGGCATCAATCACAAGGCCGGGCGTGATCTGGTCTCTGCCCAAATCTACAGCCTCACCTTCTGCCTGCCTCCCAGATTTAAGCCATACTTCTCACGTCTCCTTGCACAGGCCCCACCTCACGGCCCCTAGGGCCCCTCTGCCTCAGTCCATCTAGATTGGGGCATTTTCCCTTCATACATGAAGATGTGGCTCAAATGTCATCTCTGTGAAGCCTTCCCTCACATGCCCTCCTGCCCCCAAGTCCCTGAGGCACTTTCAGGGCTTCTATTACCATACTGAGTTCATAGTGCAATCATGGATTATATACCTCTCGTCTCAACCAGACTGAAGCTCCTCCAGGCCAGGGACTATGCCTTTGTCCCCGTTTGCCCCCAGAACCCCACACAGCGCTTATAACAGGGAAGAGCGGAGATGTAAGAGTTCATGCAAAGCCCAAATCTCCAGGCCTGACAGGTGGTAGGTCGGGGAGAAGACACGACTTCTTTGTCCCCTCTTCCCACTGGCCCCAGCGGATGTCCAGCCTTAACTACCAGACCCTGAGAGGAGGGAGGAGGGATCAGATGTGTCTTCCTTGACTTCAGCCTTCTGTGCCTACAGGCCCAGTGCTGCCTGAATTCAGGGCCAAGGCTAAAGCCCAGGTAGCCTGGATTCCCAAATTTTCTTCCACAGCCCTACTCCAGATGTGTGCTGCCCAATCTTCACCTGCCCTATGCCTTAGCGCTTACATCATAGAAGAGTGCCTGGCCAGGGTCCATCCACACGGTGCCCCAAGTCTCTCGGGCCCATGCAGGGTGCTGTCGGGCCCTGGTGACAGAGGAGCACCATGGTGAATTTGATGGCTAGGGTAGGCCTCATAGTAAGGCTTGCAGTAGGTGGTGAACCCTCTGATGCGTAGGATAAAGAGGCCTTATCAAGGCATGCCTCTCTGCATCACCCAGGGATCCATCCATCTATCCACCCATCCTTCTAGCTGCTTATTTGTTCAACAGATATTTATTAGGCATCTACTATGTGCCAAGGACTATTCTGAGTTCTGGGAATACAGCAGGGAAGAAGGCAGACAATGTTCCTTCTCTACAGAACTTAAATTTTCACTCAGGAGGGGTGAGACAGACAATAAATAAACAAACCAGCAAAACATCAGCTAGTGTAATGCTTGGCTGAGAAATTAAAAAGCAGTGTGGTGATAGAAGGTGACTGGTAGCCCCTTTAGATTGGTTGGTTGCTAAGAAGGTGACATTTAAATGGACAATTGGGGCCGGTCACAGGAAGATGGGGCCTGATATTCCAGACTGAAGCAGAAGCTGCCATGGAGACCCGGGGGGCAGGCAGGAACCCAGAGGGTTCAGGTTCAAGGCTTGTTTGAGGAACGGAGAAGGACCAGCAGCTGGAGCACAATGATGGGACGGAGGACATAGCTGGCGAGACCCTCCTGCAGGCCAGTTCAGGTCGGAGCTAGAACTTACCCTAAACATAATGAGAGACCTTGGAGGGCTTGAAACCCAGGAAAACTGGTAAGCCTGGCAGCAGCCTCCCCTACAAGGGCTTTTCTCTCCCTCTTCCTGCCCCCCACCCCTCTTCCTGGATTTCTAAACTATTTCTTGATTCCTCTTGCCTGTCTTTTGATTTTGAGTGCAGCCTCTAAGTAACACAATTACCAGTGCGGTTCAAACTTTTCATTCCCATCAAAACCAAACACGGGTTTGGCATAATAGGAGCTTAAAATGAAAAGCATGTTTAGGAAAGAATATGTATTTTTTTAATCTTCTCCCAAGCCTGTATCTGTATTACACCTAAAAGAGAGGGTTTTTAAAAAGAAAAAAGAAAATCTCTTCCCCCCTAAGGACACATTGATATTAAAAACTGGTATTAAAAACATTATACACTTCTTATTTTTTATTTTCTGTAAAGATCCCTTCGGCCTGCGATTTGAGGGCAAGGCATCAAGTCCTGATGTCCCCTGGCTGGGGACCCCCGCCTGTGCCCTCAGCCCCTGCAGGCCCCTCATCCACTGGCCCAGGACCCAGTCAGGTCTGGTACTTCCCTGGCACCCTCAGTCCACCTGGGACCCCGGCCAGACCATGCTCAAGGGCTGAGCTCCCAAGGAAGCAAGTGGGACGCACCTGAAAACTTGTCTCCTCAGGAGTGCTTGCAAAAGCAGCAGGCAGGCTCCCCGAGTGGCTGGTCAGAGCCAGCAGCCCCAGGGGGCTCTGGGTGGGAAGCAGCCAGACCTGGAATTTTGAAGCCCATGCCCCCCCTCCTGGGTACTTTTTCCACTCTCTTCTAATAAACACAAATATCTCATCCTCAATTTTGCATGAAACAACCGGTATTCCAAGCATAAGTAACAAAGGCACGGAATACTGAAGAAGCGCTCACAATCTCCCCCGCCCCCTCTCCTCGGAGGTACGGGTACGGTCCTCTCTACTGTAGATGCCCAGTGGCTGAGCACCGTCGGAGCACCCTCGGCTGCCTCCAAGCAGCTCCCGTCTGCCAGCCTGTCAGCCCCTGTCTCCATCTTCTCAGACGCGGTGCTGTGCACCTCCTGGGGGGCCTGATCCCATCCACGGGGCGTGCAAAACCGGAAACCAGCCCGAGAGCTCACAGGCCCGTGGGGCTGCTGAGTTAGTGCACCGGACCAGCAGCTTCCGAGAGTGGCACCCAGGAGGAGGCAAGCTCTGCGCTCACTTGGATGTGACCTCACCTTGGGTTTTCCGGACAGCCAGCCTCACCTGCCTCAGGGCGCAGCACCACTGATGGCCCTGCACCCCCATGCTGGATACACGCCCTGCGGCTCTGCGGCTCGCCAGCCTGGGCCCCTTACAGGCCTGGGAGCCCGGACCTGTCACCGTGCTGGCATTCCTTGCCTTGCTGATGACATATGCCTCTGGGCAGATGGGAGGGACTAGCCCCCCCCCCCCCCCCCCCCTTGGTGAGCCTCCGAGCCCAGAGGCAGGCTGCCCATCCCTGCCGAGCCTGGCTACTTCCTCCGCTGCTGTAGGAGCCAGAACCCCCTCCACACACACCTCCCGCCTCCCCCCGCTGCTGTGCCTCCCCTCTGGCTTCCTGGTTCCCGACTGTCCCTTCTGTCTCATCTGTTGCTACTCTCCTCTCCGCCTCACTCCATCCTCCCCAGCCCAGCCATCCTGGACTATGAATGTGCACTTTCTTGGAGCCACAGTATTCTTTCCTTTTTCTTGGGATGGCTCTCCTTCTTTCACTGGCTAAGTCCTACCTGTCCTTCAAAATTCAGCCCAGCTATCACCTCCTCCAGGAAGCTTTTCTGATTCCTCCAGATTGAGTTGGCAAACCCTTCTCTGTTCTTCCATCTCATTTCTAGCACTTAGCACACAATTTGCAAGTATCTGTCTACAGCCTAAGGTGCCCACTAAGCTGCTTACTTTGAAGACATGAATATGCCTTACATCCTTGCACTCCCAGGCCTTAGACCAGTGCTTGGTGTGCTGCGTATGTTCACCAGGTGCTGAAGGGATAGATGGGTGGATGGATGGATAGATGGATGCATGCATGCATGTGTGCTCCAACCACTGACCTAATGGGCTAACTGATTAGTGAGTGTCGGGATGCTGGTCACAGGGCGTGTGTGCATTTCAGCCTCATGTCAGGACTGCCTCAGCCCACATATCAGTTCCTGAACTAAATTGGATTTGGATATGGCAATGTCCAATCCCACTGCCGGAGCCCTTGGGATTTTCAGGAAGCCAAAAAGGCACATGATTCCTGCCTTCTCAGAAGAGTGCTGTGTCTTCCCCCTCTGCCCATTACAGACCCCTCCTCCTTCCTGCGACTCTCACCCCAGTGCATCTACTCCTGAGACTAAGGTGCTGGAAGTCTCCAGACACCCTGAATTTGCCTGTAATCAGGTAACTAAAAGGTAGAGACAAGCAATTCCCAAAGAACAGGGAGGGGAGAGGGTGAGATTTTTGGCAGAAGGTGGGACCAGCCCTTGCCCTGCCTAACCCCTCCCCGCTCTCCTGGCCTCCTGAAGCTTCTGAAAAGTCGGGGACCCCCATCCGCCACTGGGTCTGAGTCCTGCTCACATTCTCACCTCCCACCTCCAGTAGGCGCTGCTGAGTTAATGGCCTGCACCATGTCAGTGGTGAGGGCATCCAGTAGGCTGGTGATAAATTCCATCTTCTTCCCTTCTGGACAGCCTGAAAGATAAAGTGAGATTTAAAAGCAGCTGTCAGGTAAGTAATCAAGTAAACAGCTTCTTCAACGGCCACCATTTCCCAAACTTTTCCAAGTCCTTCTTGTCCAGCCAAATCCACTCTGAGAACTGTTTATTGCTCAGATGAGTCTCATAAACCTCTGCAGTTCCTCTACTCACGGCCTACAAGGGACTGTCAGAACAAGCAGAAAATCATGCTTTCGCTTTTCTTCCATTCCACAAATTTTTGCTGAGTGTCAACTGAGCCACTGTGACAAATGTTAGGGATTCGGTACACAGGGTCCCTATCCGCCCAAGTCTGTGGTCTCCCGGGAACGCAAGCTCGTTCTGGGAGAGTCTGGGTGGTTAGATGGTCCCTGGTGCGTCCCAGGTGGTCACGCTAGAGCGTGAGAAACACTGCTCTCCCAGGAAGGAGCAGGTGCTGAGGGGGCACAAGGGATGGAGCCAACCCCCAGTGGTCAAAGTTGACTCAAGTAGCCCTACCAGTTTATTTCTCCAAGAACCGTCTCCTTTCTTCACTTCTGTCTCATCCAGCTTAGGTTATGCTGATAAAACCTCCCTTCCTTTGTTTCTCGCTTGCTCCATTGCACTGTTCCAGGAAAACCCCAAGTCTCTCCCCCACACATTAGTTCTGCTGGTGTGAGCAACCAGGGAGGTGGGCGTCTCTGTAAATTCGTGACTGCCAGCCCCAACTGTTCCCACAACCCTCCTCTCTGTGACAACAACTCACTCTCTTCCCTCCACAAACCCGCCAGGTCTCTGGTGAAGCACCACCTTCTCAGAGAAGCCCCAGGACCCTGAAGCAGGTCTCATGCACTCTCATGCACCTCTCCCTGCACTCCTACTCTTTCCCTTCAGAGCACCTCTCACGGCTACGTAGACCGGCTTGTATTCATTTATTCGTATATTCTCCGTTTCCTCCGCTGTGGGAGCCCCGTGTAATTCCGAGCACCGGATCGTACCCAGCGCCTGGCACATCGCACAATCTCAGTTCACAGTCATTGGGGGGATGACCAGAAGGAGGTACCCTGGCCTCTACGACTCCCATCTTGGGACAGGGTGGTTTTTACAACCGGACTTTCAGGCGCCTCTGCTTTCAGCTCGCAGGGTGGAGTCCTGATGGGGAGTGGGAAGGTGGCCCAGCTCCCCTCAGCACTGATCCCAGTCTGTGCTTGCTAAAGACCACCGTGTTCCAAGCCACCAATATTTAGTGACCTTATTGTCACTCCCTGGCAGAGCACACTCTAGATAAGAGAAACCCATCACAGCAGCCAGTTGGAGGACCTGGGCCCCCTGCCTGCGCGTCTCGTGTCACATCCCAGTGGAAATCACCGGGATGATTGTGCAAGCACCGTACAGGGCTGGCCACGGACACTGCCCACGTCCCTCAGGACAGCCCCTCCCTGAAAGCTCTCCTCTCAGCTCCCAGAACACTGTCCCAATCACCCCAGGATGGACAAAGAATTGCAGGATTGCAAGGACAGGATTTTAACCTAATGACCCATTTTGAAGATAAAAGCTAAGAGCAAGGAGGAGAAACAATGTGCTCAAGGGCACAGGAGTAATTAGGGACAAACCCCAGCCTAGATGCAGATCTCAGGACCCCCCCACCCAATCCTACAGAAGAGGAAGCAGAGTCAGAGCAGAGGAGGGAGCCGCTTCCGCACAATGGAAGGTGGAGGAACAGAAAGAGGTGAGAGCACCAGCAAGGGGCAGCCTTGTCTCCCACCTGGCAGCTCCCTGTCCTTGAAGGGATCATCCACCTCCGCAATCTTGGCCCTGGCATCGCTCTCACAACTGGGCATCACGTAGCTGGGAAGAGAGACACGGGTGGGGGGGGGCATGGGGAAAGGTGAGGAGGGGTCGGGAACTGAGCCCACTGGAGCCATGCCCAGCAGCAACCATCCTGCTGCCACTAAGCCTAGAACTCCCAGGGCTGGCAGCAAAATATCTCCTGCTCTGTCCAGCACCTGCCAGGCTATCCCGGTAGCAGTGTGCCCACTGAGACATGTTCGGGCATGTCACTGTCATCACTCAAGCAGAGCGATGTCACCTTGTGTCTGCACGCAGGATCTTTGGGATCCACAGAACCGAGGGACTCAGGCAGGGCCTTAACGTCCTAGCCAGTAAACTGAGGTTCTGAGGGGCTACCTACTTTTCCAAGGTCACCCAGCTAGGAGGGGATAGAATTGTGACCAGAACCCAGGACCCAGGTCTTTCTACCTGAACCATATCTGCCTGTGAGCAGAAACGTTCTCCTAGTGCCATGATTCCCACCGGGCCAGGCAAGCAGGGAAATGTGAGGCTAACAGGAAACTGCTCCTCCTCCCCCAGGGTCCATCGCAGGGACTGGACAGGCTCCGAGGGTGGGGGATGGGGGGCAGGGGGTGGGGAGGGCTTACCGCGTGGAGGTTCCAGGCAGCGGGCGCCCCGTGTCCACCAGCACACACCAGCAGTAGCCAGTGGACTGGTGGCACTGCACAGGCTTGTAGAGCCCCCCGGGGGCGCACTCGGGGATGACAATGCCCTCCCGGGGATTCTGCCGGGCCTCTTCCAGGGCGCTCTGCCTCTCCTGGTCACACGAATGGACTTTCTCTGCAAGAGAAGAGGCAGCCTGTGGTGACTCTCCCTCTCTCGTGGCTTATCATTGCTGCTTTCTGAGCAAGGATCCGGCCTGGCCCCGAGCAATGGATGGCTGGGGAGTCACCAGGCAGAGCTGTGGTTCCCACACTGGTCCACAGTGGGGGTGGGGGTGGGGGGCTGGGGGCCCAGAACCTCCCTGTAGCCTCTCCACTGCCAGGGGTCATTAGCACTCACATGCAGTACGTTCCACGGGCCACAAGCCCGCGGGGGCTGCAGGGCCGCTCCTTATCTGAAGGGCACTTTGCCCCGGGGGTGGAATTTCCGGGCTGTTTGCAGAGTGGTTCCCGCTGATGCACGGTCTCCTGGCTCTGGGAGAGGCGGAGGCGCAGGAGCCTGACCCCTGAGAGCTGACAAGCTGACGCGGGCATGCCTGTGTGTGCGGACACTCTCCCAAGCCCAGCAGGACAGAGCCACGGCCGCCAGCCCCAGGGATCGAGGCTCAGCGCCCAAGAGGAGCAGAATCAGGGGCATCCCCACTCCATCCCAGGCCCCAACACGGCTGAGCAAAGTAGGCTTGACAGGCCCGAGCCCAGGACACAACGCTGCTCTATCCGGTGGGAGAGAGAGACGCCCACAGGAAGCGTCTGCGCTCAGCAGCCGTGCGCAGCCCGTGAACACGTCTGAACGGCCGAACCTGGTTCCGCGAGCCGGGCCCAGGCCTGGCCAGCTCGGGGGCCTCGGCCCCACACGGCCCCTGGCCCGAAAATTCCACCCAGCGGTCTACCTGCCTGACTTCCCTTTCCTGTTGGGTGGCTGTTGTTGTGTTTCCGTTTGTCTTTTCGTTATTAAAAATAAATAGCATTGGGGTTTCTTTTCTTGGTATAAAGAAAATTGTGAAAAACCCAGAATCCCACCGAAGTTAAACACTACCTTCCCTAGACCTTTGCTCTTGCACCTACAACATGAAAATACCTATGCACACACCTACTTGTTTGTTTTTTTACAATAAAAGGGGTCACATCATAAACCTGTACTATTACTCTGCTTTGTCTCTTTCTTTATTACATCTTTATTTCTTTCACGAATATGATGCCACAACTTCCCTCTTGAAGATGACAGGAATAGTCTTGGGCATCCCATGAAATGTTAACAGTGTGTTATAAAAATACCATTCTTCGAGCCAGGAGGTCGGTATCAGTAACCTGGAGACTCATGCTACTCATTGAATAGCACCAACGGTCAAAATAACAGCAACTCAACTCTAAAGGAGGCAAACCTCTGAAATAACAGCTCCGTCAATGACCCACAAATGAGCTGCACAGAGGTTTCAACACAGCAGGGGTACACGGCGCCGCGAAGCAGCCCAACGCTGTCTTGGGGAAAAGTCACACAATGGGGAAAAGATTCTTTGTCTCACTCCCAGGAAAAATGTTGAAAAGCAGTAGCCCAGTGATTCTCCTTGCGGGGGAGGGGAATGTCTCCTTAGGGGCATAAAGATATCTCAGGGTCAGGAAGTGGGTATGCCGAACACATTCACTATTAAAATATAACTTTGAATTTGGAAAATGAAAAAAAAAAAAATACTACTGTTTTTATAATGTAAACACAGAAAAACTAAACAGAACCTCCTTGGCTAGACGAACAGGAGTTCCCAACAGCTGACAAACCAGAGACTAGGGATTCTGAACCCGATTAGAACTACCACCAGAAGAGCCTCTAGAGGCAGCTGGAGTAAGAGACAGAAACTGATTGGTTTATCAGAGACATAAAGCTGGCTTGGAGGCCCAGAATTTTGACTTGGGCCCCTGGCTAGGATGGAGCCACGGCCCCTGCCAGGGACGATGCAAGAGTTTTTCAATAGCTCCCCCAATCCCAATTTGGTTACCTTATTTCCCGACCTCATATTTCATGCCCAGAGAAAGGCGACAGAGGAGCAAAACCAAAGGAAGACAGCTTTTTACTGGCACCACGTTCGTGCAACAACCTCTGACGGAGGCTTTAAATTAAGATCCTCCCGGCCAACGTTCTAAAGCCATCAATCCTGGGGCGCCTGGGTGGCTCAGTTGGTTAAGCGACTGCCTTCGGCTCAGGTCATGATCCTGGAGTCCTGGGATCGAGTCCCACATCGGGCTCCCTGCTCAGCAGGGAGTCTGCTTCTCTCTCTGACCCTGCTCCCTCTCGTGCTCTCTCTCATTTTCTCTCTCGCAAATAAATAAAAAATAAATAAATAAAAAAAATAAAATAAAATAAAGCCATCAATCCAGCCTGAAAGCGAGAGGCAGAGAGAGTGAGGGGAAGCTTACCCAGGGGCAGGGAGAACGATAACCTGACTTCACACGGTTGGGATCCTGAAACTGCAGAAATGTGGAGAGGAGCCATCTAAGAGGAGGTGGCAACCCGTGGTTTGGGGGCTGTCGACAGACTTCTGGAAGTCCTTGAAGGCTGCTCTGACCTGGGTGCAGCCAGCTTCCACAGAGGCCGCACGGAGCTCGACGGAGAGTAAGAACCACACAAGTGATAAAGCTCGCTAATTTGGAAAAATGGGGGCTGGCGTGGAACTAGAGAGAAGGCTAAGTGTAGGGGTTATGGCTTGTTGGCATATACGCTTATTACTTTAGGACAGACCCTGAAAATTCCAGATGCCCCTCTAAGAAAGAGACAGGAGAAGTTTATAATAATATCACTAACCATTTGTGAAGAGTACCCAGAGAATTTATCTTCCAACAGAGAGAAGATCTCCCTTAAAACCATCTTTATACTAATAATAGAGCAAATACTCATTGAGTAGTATATGCCAGGTGATAGACAAAGGGTTTTGCTTGCTTAATCTCTTTGTCCATCCGAGGGGGGCATTATGAGTATGCC
Source organism: Phoca vitulina (assembly GCF_004348235.1). Taxonomy (NCBI): domain Eukaryota; kingdom Metazoa; phylum Chordata; class Mammalia; order Carnivora; family Phocidae; genus Phoca; species Phoca vitulina. The sequence goes on along the minus strand of NW_022589710.1, from coordinate 41,157,651 downwards.
CATTTTGTAGACAAAGGAGCTGAGCTTTGGAGGGATTCATGAATTTTCCTATTCAGCCAGAGAGAAGAGAGCTGGGACCCCAGTGAAGGTCTTCTGACCGTCGAGCCTATCTTGCTAAATTTTAGACACAGGTTACTGCCTCTAATCATTTGCTCTGGGAGAAAAATACATTTACTTTTAGCGTGAAGTTCTTCCAGCTTAGTCATTTTGCAGACTCCCCAAATCTGCCGCATTCGAAAGCAAGTGTGTAAACTCATGTACTTGCCCATTAACACAGCACAGCTTTTTCTGAACCAACGATTTTTCTCAGCCTAAACAGACTACACATCTTGTACCCGAGTATTTTTGCCTCTTTGCTTTGGAACTGAAAACTTAAAGCCACATTCGTCACTCACCTGCCATTAGAGAACACAAAATGAATACGAATAGCTCACATCTATTTCAGTGTTTACCGTGAGCCAAGCTTGGTACCAGGCACTTGACTTGTATTAACTCACTTCAAGCTCATCACAAGCCTCAAGATAGGTGCTGTTATTACCCTCACTGAGCAGAGAAGGACCCAGGAACACAGGCTGGCTGCAGGGTTTCCTCAAGGTCATACAAGTAGGGAGGAGCAGAGCGGGGGTTCCAGCCCCGGGGAGTCGGCTCCTGGGCTATGCTCCGCAGCCCTCTTCAATACCATCTCTCACTGCCAGATGCTAGTCTGATTTTTATTCGAACCCCAATTCTTCTTTTCCTTGGTGTGGCAAATAGTTAGAAAATAGCTCCAGTGAATTGCACCTCCCCGTATCCATGCCCTTGTGCAGACCCCTCCACCCAGACGCTGACTGGCTTTGACCAATGCAAAGGGCAGACTGGGGTTCCAGTGTGTCACCTCCAGGCCTAGGCCTGTAGGGGCCTTGCAGCCTCACCTTTCATCTTCTTAGAAGCTGCCCTGAGAGCAGCACAGAAGGAAGGCAGGCCAGCACATTGGAAGATGAAAGGCACACAGAAGAAAACAGGAGACCCTCAATCCGCAGCCAGCACCAACTGCCAGAGGTATGACCTTGGCTATCTTGGCCACTCCTGCCCCATGGACCCTCCAGCTGGATGAGCCAGGAGTGAGTTCAGACAGAGCCCGTCAAGGAAACACCCAGCCAATCCACAGAAACATGAGAAAGGCTAAATTATTTTTGTTGTCAGCCATTGAGTTTTGGGGTGGTTTGTTACCAAGCAATAGGATGTTAAACACCTCGACTTGCTCAACTCCATATTTATCAATTTGCCCCTTATATAAGGACTTTTGTAGCCCTCTCACACCCTTCAGTCAATCAATGGATCAATAATCAATCAATCAATCAATTATTCCTTCAGAGCTTCTCCAGAGCTCATGCAAATACAAATCAGAATGTACCAACGGGCATAAACTCATTCTGTATCTGAGGACCCAGAAGCCAGCCCCATCCTTAGGGCCGCTGTCACCCTCTGCCCTTCTGGGTCACCTCCCAAATGAACCTCAAAATTCACAACTATCCATTTTCCCAGGTACCAAGAAGTCACCTTGCAATAACGTAAGACAAGGGGTCTCCTTTGAGGGTCTCTTCCTGACCCTTGGTTCAGAGAGGGAGCTGCCCAGAAGGAGATATGTCCACCGCTTTAGAACATTCGGTCTCTGCTTCAGAAACTTCAGGGAAGGATGACAACATCAGAAGGTCCAGCCTGATGGCGAGGGGAGCAGTCAGGGCCGGCCAGGGGGCGTGCGGAGACAGGCCCACACATTCTCACACACTCGTGCACCCCACCCACACAAGCCAATGCCAGGATGGTACGAAGGAGAGACGAGAGCCACGCCACTCCTCACCTGGCAATGCGGGCTTTGAGTTTCACTGACAGACCGCTGGCTGCCTGAGAGAAGAAATACAACAGAACACTATCCCGTGGAAGAAGGGAGGACACGGGCTGACCCTTGCCACCAGAAAACACAGCCGTCTCTGTCATCACTTACTCTAGCTCCAGAGCAAAGCAGGCCTGAAGCGGGGCGGCAGCGGCAGGGAGGGGGACAGGCGAGGGAGAGACTAGGCTGAACCAGATGAACCCAAACCCTGTCTGCAGGCCCAGGGCACGGGCTCTCACGTGTCCCGCCAAGACAGGATAAGCATGGAGAACAGCTCGGCCTGCTGTGGCTAGTCCCTGCCTCTGCGCCTCTCAATTACTCGTGGTAATTAGGAGCAAAGGAGGGCGTGGACAACCCAAATCCTCGGCTAAGCCCCAATCCTGATTTTAGCCCAGAGTTTATCCTTTTGTCCTGGGAACTTTTTCTCCTTTATCATTTTTTCCCTTTTTTTTCTTCTTCACTTTTTTCTTTTTTAAACAAAAATGACCAAGAAACATAAACATTAGAAGATTCGAGTTTCAGGTCCTTGGGCTGGTCTTTCTTTCTGGTTGCTGCCTTCCAGAAGAGAAGCTGCTAAAAGAAGGAGCAGAGAGAAGAGCTGAGATACTGGGTAACCCGAGTCAGCAGGTATCCGTGGGCCAGTCACATCGTGAACTCTCTGGAGAAAGAGCAGGGGACCCTCATGGTGATGGAGGCAGGGTGGGGAGAAGGCAGTTAGTCGGGGCAGGTCAGTAGCAATCAGGGTCCTCCAGAGTAACAGAACCAATAAGAGACCTATATCTACATCTACATCTATACCCAGATACCTAGATCCGTCTATATTGAGATCTACCTCCCTCTCTCTATATATTCATATATATATATATATGTATATATATATATGAATATATATTTCATAAAATCCAGATACATAGATCTACCTCTATCTATTCACATATATATCTCTCTCTCTTTATTCATATTCATGAATAGAGATTTATTTTAAGGAATTGGCTCATATGATCATGGGGCTGGCAAGTGTGAAGTTTGCCAGGCAGGTGGCAAGCTAGAAATTCAAGTAGGAATGATGCTGCAATCTTGAGTCCAAAGTCAATAGGTCAGGCCAGCAGGCTGGAAACTCAGGCAGGATTTCTGTGTTACAGTCTGGCGGCAGAATTCCTTCCTCAGGAAATCTCAGTTTTTGCTTTGAAGGCCTTCAACTGATTGGACAACGCCCGCCCATGTTATGGAGGGTCATCTGCTTTACTTAAAGTCAACTGATTGCAAATGTTAATCTCATCTAAAAAAATACCTTTGCAGCAACATCTGGACTAGTGTAGAAACTAGTCTACTGGTGTAGAAACTGGGCACTGTAGCCTAGCCAAGTTCACACATGAAATAAACCATCACAAGGTCCGTATGAAAAATGAGAGCAAGAAAAAAAAAAACCTGGTCTTACAGAAAACCATACACAGAAGAACCAAGAAGAGTCACAGGCCATAGAAATGTGTACTGGGAAGGTGCCTTGATGAATGATGCAATATGCCTGGAGAAAGAACCAGAAGCTCTCCTCCCAGTGGAGGCACGGTTGATAACTAAGGGCAGCTGCTCAGGCCATCCTGACCAAGAGCTGCTTTTATGAGACAAAAGGAAGTGGGAAGCTGACAGAATGGAGGACGGTGGGCTGAGAGAGGAGGGTGCTCCCGGAGTCTCAGACCTGACCCAGGATCCTGAGTGACCCATGAGATTAGGGCTCACAGGACGCAGAAGAGGTCAGGGGCCTTGGTGGACACAGGTTCTCACACAGTCTGGTACTGGGCCTAGGTTGGCACCGTGTCAGCCTCTGGAAAGGTCACGAAAGTTCTGTAAGACATAGTAAGAAGAAAGAACTAGCCCTGAGATCTTAGCCTATCCTCACTTCAGGCCTTCCTCTGTCCCTGAAGCTTTCCCTGAGGGCCCCAACCTCCAGTGAAGTCTCCCTCTACTGAGTCTAGGACTGAGTATCTGCTCCCCTCGAGGAGCTGTCACCCTTGGGACCGTGACTTGTCTGGACCATAGGTTCCTGAGAGCGAGGACTCTATGGCACCCTTCCTCATCCTTCCCTGCTCCCACCCCTGGCCCCCAGCTCCTTATTCATAGCAGAACCATGGAGTCTCTATTTAAAGGATACAGAAAGAGTATTTAGTCCAAGAACCCCTCTATTGCTTGAATCCCTGCTATGTGCCATCTCCAGCCGCGGAATTCTGTTCTAGCCTGACATTTCAGACACGGGGCCACCCACCGCTGAGTAAATGCCCAACGGTGGGGCTGAGACCACAGAGGCTGAGAAAAGAATATCTATCCCCTTGACTCATCCTGGAAAATGCTACACTCCACCCTCAGACTATCAAGCACTGGATTTTCTTAGGGGGAAAAAATCAGTAAAAGGTGACCCGCCTGGAAATTGAGAGGAGCTTATTTATGTTTCGCTGTGAAAGGAATCGTCCACCAGGCCAAGAACATTAAGGAAAACACTAGCGTTGTGTCGCCCACAATTAGCCTGAAACCTCTTCCAATACCACACGCCCACCTAGCCTCTTATCAAAAATGAATGCAATGCTGAACAATAACCCAAAATAACAAACCATGTGTTAAAAACAACCTTTCCTAAATCACGACTTGAAATTCCAGAGGCAGAAGAACTGACGGCCCCTGCCTCTGGGTTCCCTGAGTCAGCATGTGAGGGTGGCAGTCGTCTACGCCGCCGACTCAGGGCAGAGAATCCGCCGCCGAGGGGACTGCAGACACAAGAGGAGGAACAGGTAGGACCAGGTCCAAAGGCAGTGACTTTCCTGGTCTTGAAGGGCTGGGGATGTGGTCTCCAGGGGAGGACATGCTGCTGGAGCCCATAATCTTCAGGAGTGATTTATGGAACGTCGAGGAGCAGGCCCTTTTTGTTTACTTAGCCACAAAGAGTTTTAGCACCTATGGTCTCAAGCCAACTATGTGAAGAGGTTATTTTTCTTACTTGTGGACTTTGCACTTTTTCACAGGAGGGGCCAAGTGGCCCCCGGAGGACCATTTTTCCAAGCACCATGTGTGGGGCTGGCTCTGGCCTGCCACCGTGGGCCCTCCATCACACCCAGCACTGAGCTGCCATTCGGCCATCACCGATTCCCGAGTCAGAGTCATCTAGGGACTGCGAGAGCCCCCGAGAGAGGAGGGGAATGCACAGAACCATTGCTCAGGGCTCACTTCAGATCTGAGGACAGACAACAGGCCTAGAAAAGGAAAGGCCCAGAGGAGAGGCCCTGCCAGGTCAGAGAAGAAACAGCCTCACTGACAAACAGAATGGAGTCAACCCCTGAAACTGTGCTCAGGGGTGTAGCAGGTAGAGGTGGGGGTGGGGAGAACAGAAACAGAATATGCACAAATTTAAAACAGTCACCTCTTCCACTGGGATGGGTTCTTCCATCTCTTTAATCTAAAGGCCCTTTCCTCTAGCAGGTGGGTACCCAAATGAAGTGAAAATGATACCATCACCCAATCTTAACCTACAGAGGGACTTTGGACCACTGGAGGAGGGTGGTCTCTGGAGCAGATGACCCCTTCTGATGGACTAACTGGACAAGAGATGCTCTTCACCTCTGGCCCAGAATAGGTGAGGAGGCAACAAGGCTCAGTGGGATGGCTGTTCCCAAATGCCAGAGAGAACTCAAGGCAGTCAGAGGAACAGGAGTAGGGGTGGCATGGGGACACCTGGGCTTCCTTGGCAAGGCTGAAAGCAAGAGTAAGAGCCTAGCTCTCCCACTCTCGCACCCTCCACCCCAGGGCCTGGCACAGGGAAGGCTCTGCGGCTGTTTCATGGAAGTCAACAACAGCTGGAGTAGAGGCCATACAGGGTGGTGGCCAGGAGCATGGGCTTTGGGGTCAGACGGATCAGTCTCCACCACGTGTTAGCTCTGTGACCTCGGGCAGTTTCCTTCAGCTCCCTAAGTCCCAGGTTCCTTACCTGTAAAAGCAGGGTAATGATAGCACACACCCCATAGGGTCTCTGGGGGATTAAGTGAAGCAGTAGAGGCATTTAACCTGGCCCCAGAGTCAGCTCATAAATAGTCTAAGATCTTAGCCGGTCTAAGGTAGCAGTATCCTCAGCAAATGTGGAATGAACCCGGGTTTCCTGACCCATCGCCGTGAATAACTGGTCTCCTCGGTTGGACTGCAGGGATGGATCAAGCGTGGGTAATGGGAGCAGTCTGGGCCAAGTGCAGGGGATACAGAGGCACACTGCCTGTAGGCGAACTAAAAAAATTATAATGTAACTAAGAATCAGTTAGAAGAGACTTCCTTTCTATGCTCGCCATGCCAGCAACTCAAAACAAGATCAGTGATAGAACATTTCCCTGCACTGCAGTGGACCGCACCACGGCCCCCGCCCTCTGGCACACCAGGGCCCAACAGCCGGCTCCTTCCTTAGACATCACTTGCATTTCCTCCCCTTCGCACCACGTAGAGGCCTTGGCACATAGCAGTTTTTGATGGGCCTGTGACCCTGGACGAGGCCCTTGACTAGCCGGGGCTCTTTTCTGACATTGAAAATGAAGTGGTGGTACTAGATGATGCACTCTCGAGACCCACAGCCTTACAATTAGGGAGCATCTGGCGCGCTTCCCCACGGCTTGGGGACCTGATCCAAACTCCGCCTCCCATGCTCCAAACCCCGCCTCCCACACCACAAACTCCGCCTCCCACGTCCCAAACTCCGCCTCCCACGTCCCCGCGCAACCTAAGCACCAGGAAGGGGGTAAGTGAGAGGCAAGGCTGTTGGTTCCAGGTTCTCCCCTGTACCTCTCAACCCCTTCAGAGTCATGCTGTGGCTCAGAGGCCCCATCTCCAGAACAAAAGTCACCATGCCCATCCCACATCCCCGACGCCGGCTGAGGGCACCTACTCACAGGGGTGTTTGCAGTCGGGTCTCTGTAAATAGGGCGTGCTTCTGGGACAAAATGTCGTGGGTGAGGACGTGGAAGGGAAAATTACAAACCAACCATCCTGTGTAAATAATTTCTCTCTGTGGAACCTAAAATGGCCAGGCATGGTTCACCATTGTTGGAAGCACTGACTTCTGCCTTCCCACACAGAAGAAACTGAGGAGTGGAGGAAAACAAGATATAAATTCTACAGCAGATATTTCTTCAAGGATGGATCGTCCCAATATAGCATACAGGCACTTTTTAAAAAAACTTTTCCCCCAAAGCATCACTGACTCACATCCCCTCAAATTTTAGAAAAGGCTCCATCTCTCCTGCCTCATGCCATTAAGTGAGCTCATGTGACCCTTCCACCAAAAAGAATGTGAAATGCTTCCCAGTGGTTTTGCAATGACAAGTACTGAGAAGTGGCAAGCTGTGTTCTTTCTAGTTTTGCTCAGTAACTTCATTGACCTTGATCTGACAAGCTCTGTCCTTTAAGGACAAGAGCTAGCAAATAAAAATGTAGGCAAGAAGGAAGGAGGGGGCACATGCTGGGGCGGGGGTGGGGGGAGGGAATGGAAGAGATAGTTTTTAATTTGTCAAAGTGTCATAACTTCACTCTTCATCTCCCAAAACACTAATGTGTGAGTGTGTTTATAAGATATATACCCTGCCTTCTCGCAAAGCCATTTTACAAATAAACACAGAATGAGGACCCTCGGACAGAGCAGAGACCATAGCTGACTTCTAGCAAATTGGAAGGAGCCAATTGCAGTACCTTAGCGGGACCTTTAGTTTCAGGTTTTTAGTAGCAGAGGCCAAAAGAAAATGCTAGGGCACATGGTTGTTCTATCAACACCAAAGAGCGTACAAACTCACCTACGGAAAAAAACCTTCGCTGTTCAAGCAAGGCCCAGAGGCCGATCATATTCTCACCTCACCTCACCCGCCCCACCACCGCACCCCTATGTCCGAAGCAGATGCGGTGGGGTGAAGAAGCAAGACAACTGGGAAAGCTAATTTTAAAACAAGGAAAAAATGGACTGCGGGGCTGGGCTCCCTGGGGCCTCCGAATATGTGTATGGCTCCTCTCTGCAAAGGGAAGACTTGAGAAAGGCCTTTGTTGCTATGGAGAGAGCCATAGGGATAACCACCCTTCCCTGTCCCCAGCTCCATTCTCCTGGCCATGACTGACCAAGACACCTGCAGCAGATAGATGGGCAGGCGTCCAGAAGGCCAGTTATAGAAATAAACATCAAGGGTTTGCTTTTATACAGATATTTTAAATGCTCGCAAGCCCAGACCCGTCCTCGGCTGCTAACGTTAACGGATTACTCATTCTTCCTTACAATCACGTCATGTGCGACGTTCCAGGTGGCTGTGGGGTATTTGCTTACAACAGCTACCGCTGGTTTCCCTGAGAGCTGTTTATTTTTCCAGGCCTCAGGTCATTACATCACCCCGCGGTTTCTGGGCAGGCCAAGAGTGTTGGTTTGGGGGCTGGGGGATCCGGCCAGGAGGTGCCGTTGCCTCAGTGACCCCACATCCCAGTCACAGCAGCTGTCCCGGCAGGAGCTTCCCTGGTGAGGAAGGAGCAGTCCAAGTGCAGCCAAGGGGCCCGCAGCAGGCCGAGAGGAGCACGCCACTGAGGCCGGCAGGTAGGAGCAGGGCTGCTGCCAACAGCTGACCCGCCACGCGGGTGGTGACTTAGGCAAACGCTCCCACGTGTGCGGAGACGGGGCTGTTTTCATGGCAAAACTTACAAGAAATGCATTTCCACCTTGTACCCCTGGCTGACGGCTCTGTCTTGGGGAAACAGAGCTCCCCCAAGCTGCTGCGTTCGGGTGATGCCCGCAAGGAAGCTCTGCTGGGCAAAGAGGCAAGGGAGGAAAAGCAAGTTCTTTTGGATTTCATCCCCAGGGCCAGGTTCTAGGGCCTTCTCGAAATCCCAGATCAGATCATGAAAGAAGTTAACAAGGAAAGGGAAGAAAGAGACAGGGAAGGAAGAAGAGAAGTCAAATGACCCCACCAGTGGCTCCAACAGGTAGGCAGCCAAGCAGGGGCAGAGGGAGAGGGCCCATGTGCCTTGAGGGCATCGCTACGCTGCTCCAAGAGAAGAGTTAAGGCTCACACGACCATATTTCCTGAGAGTATTTCCCCAGACAAGAAAGCACAGAATTCTGTCATACGGAAAAAAAAAGAGAGAGAGAGAGAGAGAGAGAAAGAGAGACTTTTATAAATCACAGCTGTAGGAGAGTGTCTGCACATAGTAAAATTAGAAGCAGTGGGACATGGAATATGGGACAAAGAATGAGACAAGGCCTAGTTTTCGTCATTTCTTTAATCTCTTTGCTCTCGTCTATAAAATGTAGATGATTAAAAAAGATTTTTAAACTCTAGTTATATTAAAAAACGCCCTGGTAGCCAGGCATTTGATACCAAATCTCCGCAAGAGTTCATATTTGGTCCTAAAAGCAGCACAGAGTCTCTGGCCAACACTCGTATGTGAGGAAATGCCTGCTGTCAGGTTCTAGGGTGTCGGCTGGCCAGGTACAAGGGAGCTCCTGGTGCCACAGAGGCCAGAATCAGAGTCAGGAGTCCAGAGGGGCAAACCCGTCAACGCTGAGGCTGCCAAGTCCTCAGAAGGCGACCCTGACCACGGGGAACACAAGACAAAGCCTTAAAAACAAGGACCGACCCCTCCAGGAGGAGAGAGGGAGACAGGATAAGTCTGCAGGCGTATGTGTCATGTTACTGCAGAGCTTCGGCTGCCCAGTGGAACCTTGCCAACATCAACAGTCCCCAGGCCAGAAAACAAACCTGGCGTCACAGGGTCTGAGTGTGAAAGAAGGATGTTTAGGGTGTAGAAGGAACTGGGATGGCCTTCTTGCCTCTGAGAGAGAGTGGGAAGAACTCTCACCTAGACCGGCTTCTGAGTCCCACTTTGCCCTCCCCATGGGTGGGGGCTGAAGCTCACCTAACCCAGAATCTTCTGGCAAACTCTAATGGGAAACTGCCTCAGGGGCTTGACCCAGAAGCTCCAGTCCTTACCAGAGCCAGCTGCCCAGCCATGAGTTATCACTAAAGTGTCATCTGACTTCTCATCAAACCAAATGAGATAACATGAAGAGTACTTGGCACAAGATATAAAGATATGCCATCAAGAGTAGCCATTATTTTTTAAATCATTCATGATGTACCTACTCTGCATTAGGCATTTCATATATATTGTTGAATCCTCAGAAAAACCCTGCAAGGCACTAAGAACTTTGTTTCACAGATAATGAACTTTCTCGAGGTCACTTAGCCTCTCACGGGAAGCTAGCACTGGAAGCCAGGTCTATTGGTTTGTCTGATACCAAAGCCCATGCTTATGCCATTACGAGGTTTACCCCTTCTATATACAAATGATTCCCTATCCCTGCCCACAAAAGCCAGACCTCAGGAAGCTTCCCCGGCATCCCATTTGTGAGAGCACAAACCAGAACAGAATGTTGAAGCTTGGCAAAGGTTCATGTTGGATGGGGCAGGGCCACGTGAGCTGCCCAGAGTTCCTGACCTGATGATGCAGGCTTCCCTGGGCATGTTGGGAAACATCTCAGGAGTCATGGCCCCTATTTCTGCCTGGTCTGTGAGAGGGGCCAGACACCAGGAGAAAGACACCTCCATGCACACATTCCCATCCAAAAGCTTCTATTTCAGTCCCATAGGCCAAGGGCCAGCAAACTGCTCTCTGTAAGGGGTCAGATAGTAAACATTTAGGTTTTGCAGACCAGACGGTCTCTGTCACAACTATTCAACTCTACTACTGCAGCTCCAAAACAGCCATAGATGATAGGTAAATAAACGGGTAAGGCTGTGTTCCAATAAAACTTTATTTGCATGAACAGGCAGATGGCCATTTGCCAATCCCTGCCTAAATGCCTTTGTGACACCATGTCCTATGTACGTAATTCCATCAAAAGGGTCAACAGGTACTCAGTCAGTATTACCACTTGATCATGATGGAGAAAAGTCCTCAGTTTACAAGAAAATGCCTAAGGTATTGATCTCTGATAATTATTGCTTGTCTCAGTTTCTCCCAGGGAAGCTTTAGCTCTCCCTGAACTATCCTGTTCTGTACACTAACCTTCCAGACAAAACTGGGGCCAACCAGGAAAAAATGAAGGTGGCTGGGTCACACCAACAAAAGGAAGGCCGTTGTACCTGTGTGGATACCATTTCTCAATAAGACCCAATACTCATCCAACTGGCGACTACAGGGCAAGTAGGAATGGAAAGCCAAAGGACTTGTGGATCCAAACATCAAATAGCTTCACATCACCACTTTACTTCACTCCGAGAAAATAGCCCAAGAAGACAAGCAAAGATAAATCGTTTTCCCCAGCCCCACCCCTTACTAGCTGGGACCCAGGATAAGTTACTTCCTCTCTCTCAGCCTCCATCTCTACATCTGTCAGATGGAGGTGATAACATTACTTATCTCATCGGGTTGTGGTGAAGCTTCAGTGAGATAACACATGTCAAGTTGTGCAGGACCCCACAGGATGATTCCGATTTTGATGATGATGATAATGATGATGGTCTTTTCTCCTCTGTCCTCCCCCAGAGCAATCAAAGTGAGCTAGATTCTATAATAGGTATAATAGAAAGGCAACAAAGCCCTTGCCCTCACAGAGTTTAGAGCCTCGATAGAGAAATTAACCACTGGTAGATGAAAAAGAAGCAATTTCTGGAAGCAACTGCTAAATGTCAAGTGAGTGTTCCAGGCAAATGGTGCTGTAGAATTTCAGAGCGCTGGCCCTCATATCTGCCACCTGGTCACAGAGAGAGAATAAAGCCTCACCCTGGGGCTCTGCAGACCTGGTGCAGGGAATGGGGGGACCACTGGCAGATGTCACTTCCAGGTAGCCCAGGCACCAAAACCATGTCTCTTTGACTTATCCTATTTGCCTAACAGCAAGAGGGGAGGTGGAAGAAGGTTCTACAAAGAAGCTTTTGCTCACAATGACAATCACAAATTCTTTCCTTATTAAAGAATGCTCACTGTAAGCGGTATCATTAACATTGCCATCTTTCCTACCACAATGATGATAACAATAAATAATGTCCTTTCAGTTTATCTTGCACTTACTATTTATCACTTAGCCCGGCACTGCTTAAGTACCAGATAGACAGTATCTCAGTTAACCTTTACTCACAACCTTTCGAGGGGAAGATCATGATCCCAGATGGAGAACTGAGGCTCTGGGTGGGATTATTTCACTTGCCTGGGTCACTCGCTAAGTGCTGGAGCCAGAAAGTGAACGCAAGTTTTGCTGATTCCAACGCCTGTGCTTTAAACATGGCACTATTCTGTCAAAGACTGGTCCACAGGACTCACATAGTCTTCTTCGCACCCCATCATCCCATACCTCCAGCTCTTATCAAACAGAGAACCGGACACATGCAGAGGTACTGACCAGCCCACGTCACAGAGAAAATCAACCAATGCTGCATGGATTCACCTCAACGGGTAACTCACTTTGCACAATCAAGTTCCCCCACTACCATCTTTAGGATAGAGCTGGCATACAGCTAAACCTACAGGGGGCCAATGACAGCCCACTCATTAATTAACAGTCTTGTAAAACTCTGCCCATCAGTTCAAAGGGATGGATCTTTTGTTTATAGACCTTGATATCCATAAGGAAAAAATGATATGGCTGAAATGAAATTCACCAAATTTATGCAGGCATAAATTATGCAGAGGGGCATTTCTCATACTAAAGTCTTAAGCTGAAAGAAGGATAATTTCCCCACGATAGAGATACAGATTGGGTTTGTTAATAAATTTTTCTCTTGGTGGACATCTGGTCTTTACTGATGGTAAATGAACTTTATTGACTTTGGTCTTCATTGATGATAAATGAACTCTATGAATGAGTCCTACAAATCTGATCACCCTCCAAAAATTATCACCTTTCTGTAAGGGGTTCAGCCAATACCAAAACCTGACCACTCACAAGACCCTCAAAAGATCAGACCAGAAAAGACATGACTGTAAGCAACTATTTGGAGCCTTAAAAAACACACAGAACCAAGTCTCTTATGGCTTGAAGTCCAGCTTTTCCATGCCAGGTCATGTTTTTCAAATTCTTCTGCATGGCATATAGAGAGTCAATTAAAATAGTAAAACATACAGTCAAAAGCTTTTTGCTAAAAGGATCAGCTCCTCACGAAAGATGATCCCTGAGCTACTGATTGAAGAAAATTAAAGTTGAAAGGGATTCACTCCTCTGATCTCGCTTTACAGCTATAGAAGTTGAAAACAAGACAGGTTAAATGACCTGCCCAAGCCCATACAACAGGTAGTCATGGACCAACCATGGGGCAACCACAGGAAAATCAGGCACGTATACAATCCTAGGCAGATTATTTACCTGAATTCCTTACATTGGTGTTGTTCAGTTTGGAGTCCTTGATTACCAAGTGCTTAATCCATAGAGTAGGGGCTGTAATTTCTGGGGAAAAAAAAAAAGAAGAAGAAGAGAGAAAATAAAATCTGGGCAAAGGGAGTGGTTAACTTGGAGGGCGGCCCCCAGACTTCAGGAGCTTTTTCTAAAGCCTGAGGCATCAAGGCTTTGAGCTTTCTCCCTCATTTCACATCCACTTTGTCTCAGTGCCTTCTCCCTTCTCACTACGGAAGCTCCTCTCCCCGCCAGCTCATAGGAGCCAACCAGGGCCTCCCCTGCTCAGAGGCAGAGTGGTCTAAGTCCAGAGGCGCTGAGCTGCTCCATCCAGGAATCAAAATATTATCCCAGGAGGTGAGGAGCATGGGCCAAGCCAAGTCTCTCTCAGCTGCTTCCCTGGAAGAAGATTTAAAGGGGATAAATCAACAAATGAATGCCAAACAAACCACAGAGACCATTTTGAAGGAAACGGCTGAGCCACAACAGATTTCAGCTTGCTGAGACTCTGTTCCACATGGGAAGGAAAGTGATGAGTCCAATGTGTGCGTCAATATCCTTCCTCATGGTTTCTCATGAACAGAGGCTGAATCCCTCCATCCAGAGAGCTTGGGGGGCCTCTAGGCCGTTCAAGGCTTGGGTCACACAGTGGACAAGTGGTATGAGAATTGGGAGGACCCTGAACACACTGAAGAGTGGTGAGTTCTTTAGTGAAATTGTTGGGGCGATCTCCCAAGGTGACACGGTCTCCATTTCCCACTGATCCCTCAAGATCCAGACTTGCCAAAAATCCAGATTTGTGGATCACAGAAACATCTGAATTTCTAGGCATGAACACACATATATGTGTTCCACTAAATGACCAGTTGTAAAGGAGAGCTCACATTTCAATCCTTCCACCTAGAGCTGAGCCTCTGCTAGGGACATCTGCAGCCACAGTACCAACAGTGGCAGAATTTCTTTTCATTCCTGTCTCCCTGTCCAGTCTCGTGATTCGGGTCTGGATACACTCAACTGAAAGCTACTCAAAGCTTGCTGTATATTGCACTGAGAGCCGAACCTCATTGTCAGACTTTCTACAAACTGCACTCTGCCAAGCTTCATACTCCTCCTCATGGGAACCTGGAGTATATGGCAAAGCACACTGAAGAATGTAGGCCATGAGCAGTTCAAACTCAAATAGAGACCAGCCTTCTGCACCCAACGCTCCTCTTGCCTACTCCTCATACCTTCAGGGACGTTCAGCCTCTATCTTACTACCAGCTACACTATTTCTCTTGCCCTAGAATTCTCTCTCAAATGCTCTCAAGGTCCAACTTAGCCAAACCAGGTCCACTAACCAATCTCTTTCCTCCTACTTTCCTACCATACCTCATCCCCACCATACTCTCCCCTCTGCCCATTCCAGTCCCCCCACTGCAATGCCCTGATTCTTCCCTTCCCCTTTCAAGATCCAGCCCAGGTCCCATCTGTTCACATAGTCTTTCTCCAGACCACTGTGATCTCTTTCTTCAAAAAATGTCCACTACGATAAAAACTGAGACCATATAATTTAACACATAAAACTCTCCAGTAGTTGCCATTGTCTTGAGAGCAAAGGCTTCGTCTCAACTATTCCTTCTTTGTCCCCCAGAGGCCTAGTACAATGCTAGGCACAGAAAAGGAACTTGTAAGTTTGGTTCATCTACTGAAGGGACAGTGCTGGCCTGTCTTTCTCAGCCATGGCTCTTTGGTCTTGGCAGCTCGAAGGGTCCATCCAGGCTGTGTTATTGTTGGACATCGGCGGCCAGGCAGGAAGCCTGGCTAGAACAGAGGGCCTTTCCAGAAGTAGAGAGTGTACCAGTTCCTGGGAGGATTTGCATTTTTTTAAAGGTTAAAACAACCCAGCTTAAACTGGGAAAAATTGAAATTAAAAATGAAAAAAACTAATAATAAAGCTTATACAAACATCCAAAGGAAAGACGTTCCTCAAATATAAAAATGGGTGGGAGCATATGAGTCGGAAGTAAGCTTACCATCTCCATCGAACACGGGCTGAGTCTCCATCGTGGGTGTCGGCTTTGACCCGTCATCTGAATTGAGGGTTAAAAAGAATCGAAAAGAGACTACCATTATTGAGGTAAATACTATCTACTCTCCAGCACTGTTGAATGGTTGGGGTTTGCACATGGCCCGGCCAAGTCCCAATGAAGAGACCAAAGAGAAAGGAAAGAAAGAAAGAAAGAACAGGAAGAAAAAAAGAACCCCAGAGAAACACCAACAGTAAGACAAACCCAGGTGTATGTTCACCATCCCAGGGGAGGGACAAAAGGGAACTCAACTGTCATGACTTTGGAGGGCCCTTCCCCATCAACCTGCGTGTACCGGCATGATGACTCTGTCAGCCCTGGTCCTCCCCACAGGAAAGCTGGGGTGGGGGGGGGGGGGGGTGTGCATCTTCCCCAGCAGGCCTGAGTTTTTGGCCAGGCATGTTAGGATAAGGTTGGTGTACTTTGTGGCATCAAATTCTGGTGTCCCCAGTTCCTTCCTGCCCTTCTGTGAAAGGTATCAGACTAGTACCTAGTGGCCCTCATTGAAGAGCTTCAGGAAAACAAGAGACTGTGGTGTATTCCCTCCTGAACACCTAGCTATTTCTCTATCCTCTACATAAATAAATAAATATAAAATAAATGATTGAATAAAATGACAAAAAAATTAGTTAATGCTTGGAGAATATAGTGTTCCGTTGTACAAGATCTCTGGGGGATGGTGTAATCATCCCACTGCCTGAGAACAAGGGACTCTTCTTCCCCCAGCCCCTCCCAGGGAGAACGCAGAGAAATCTCTAAAAAGGAAGAAAAGGCAGGAAGGACCATCCTCTCTCCAGTATGCTGAACTGAAGAGAATCAGGAATCCTTAGAACACTTCTAACTGTGAAACATTGTGCCCTCCCATTCCCAGTGAGAGGTGGGGGCAAACAAAATAGAAGGGGATGTGAGAAACTGAACCCTGGATTGGCCTTGAAATTTCTACCATAGATGATGGGAGCACGAAGTTCCCAGTAACAAAGTGCTAATGCACATCGTTCCAACAGAGTCAGCAGCTATCTGTAGAGCAAGAACCTCGGCAGGGCAGGAGTGAGTGTGGACTTTACCACCTTTCAGGACTCTGGGTTACTTTCATCAAGATCCCCCAAAACCTTAGTGCAGGGCAGTTCCTCTCAACTTTTTTTCATTACTGTCCACCTAAAGAGCATTTTCAGATTTTTTTTTCCTAATCGCCTTCCTGATGAAATATTAATAACACAGATACACTGTGTATCTGTTGATGTACTATGTGTATATCTGCGCTTTATATGTAAAAAGAGCAAGAGTGCTTTTGTCCCCCCTCCCCAATCAATCTCGCCTTCTTGGTATCTCTGCCTCCATCGAGAATACATAGTTTAGAGATTTCTCTGCGTTCCCCCTGGGAGGGGCTGGCGGAAGAAGAGTCCCTTGTTCTCAGGCAGTGGGATGATTACACCATCCCCCAGAGATCTTGTACAACGGAACACTATATTCTCCAAGCATTAACTAATTTTTTTGTCATTTTATTCAATCATTTATTTTATATTTATTTATTTATATTTGTTTTGCCAATGGTTCTTATTTTTAAGTTTTTGGTTATTATAATTGGTATTTATTTATTTTAATGGAAGAATAATTAACATACAATATTGTATGAGTGTCAGGTGTACAACATGGTGAGTTGATGTTCATACACGTTACGGAATGGTCACCACAGTTTGTCTAGTTACCATCTCTCGTCACACCAAGGCTTTGCAATAGTATTGACTATATTCCCTATGCTGTACATTACATCCCCGTGTCTTATTTATTTTATAACTGGAAGGTTGTACCTCTTAATCCCCTCCACCGGGTTCATTAACTATGGAGAATGCAAGTTCTCAGAGTCTCAGCGACGCCAGTCACATCACCCATAATAACAACCCTCTGCCATTTGGAGCTCCCAAAACCTTTGGCCGACTTCCCTGCATCTTATCAGGGAGGGAGGAAAAACACAGAGTTCTGATCCCTTTCTTACACCAACACCCCACCCTTGGGGTGTTCCGACTGGAGAGCTGGAGAGACCCTAATCATGGTTGGAGGCTGAGGCCAGCGGCCCGACCGTTGCGTGACACATGACCCTGCTATCATGCTCCTGTGCTGACACCAAGACGCAGCTCCCACCGGGGCCGAGGCAATCCTGCACCATCTGACAATCATCCCAAGGAACGAGATACAGCAGGGGGAGAGGAGTTAACTTGCTGGATATCTTATTTGCCGCAAACTGGGAGTCCAGAACAGGCATCTTTTGATGCAAAGCCGTGTAAGTTTGATCTGGAAGTCATTGAGGGAGAATAAACACAGAGCAGAACCACACAATGTCATTTTTTAAAATAGCATCACTTCCCCTGACTCTATTAACACCTCTTTCCATTGAATTCAATGAGCCACTGAATGAAGTCTTTTGGCAGCTGCAATGCACATTTGGTTGCTCCTGCCGGATGCAGAGTTCACAGTCTAAGTACCCCAGCACGGTGTGCTCAGCCCCTCCACGTGGGGTGGCCTCACTTTAGGGGCCTTAAGAGTCACAAAGGGAAAGTGAGAAATCAAACATTCCCAGAGGGACAATGGTGAGAACCCAAGTGAAAAATGGCTCCTGCAAGATTTTAATATTCAACTACAATCCTCCCATATTCCAAGAGCCGTAGCTCTCTCCGGAGCAGGCTAACAGAAAACATTCTGCTTCTTTCTACCATCAACCAGATGAGAGTCTGGGACTGCCCATCTGGTGTAGCAATCAGCAAATGCCTGTTGCTCAAGGAGAGGAAGAAGTGTTTCCAGTCTCCCGGGGAAGTTTGGCACTTCTGCAGGCCAAGGACCTCCACGGTCGCCCAGATGCAGGCCCGGAGCCCACACTGCATGAAGGCACGTGCAGGGAGTGAATCTTCTGCAGGGCAGCGTCACCAAGGTGAGAAGAGACAGCTGTGCCGCCGCAATGGCGGCCCTAGATGGAAATCCTTATAAAGTGAGAAAAGACAAAGTGCCCGCTGCCAGGAGAACCACCTGTGTGATTCAGCTGCCCAAAGGATGAGAAGCCAAGCCAAAGCCAACAGGACCCTCTGACCATCATCTCTGGGCACCTGGGCACCTGGCTCCCAGCCCGGCAAACAAGCGCACCCTTCTACCAAACACAGGTCCAAGGCCTGGGTCCAAGGTCCACATCAGTTCTGCTTCCCGGCAAGCCTTGGGACAATACCAGGCCCCACACTGAGTCCTGGGGAGAGAGAAAAGCTTCCACTCAGTCTCCCAGTCTCCAGTGGGGTCACACTCCAGATCCTGGCTGTATATCCAATAAACTGGGTAACCCGAACCCCTCACTTTTCTTCTCTGGGCAGTGATATCCTCTTCTAAAAATGAAGGATGCCTGCCTCCCCAGTCTTGGGACAAGGTGCAGGAGTAAAGACTTTAAAGGCTCAGGAGCAAGGACTTTAAAAGTATAAATACCACGAGTATAAACCATCTTATCCAACTGCTTACTTTTAAAAAATTGGATTTACAAAATTAAAATCCTATCAAAGTTTTTAAATTAAAAAAATAAACTTTTCAACTCAGTAAGAAAGAAGATGAACAACCTAATTTTAAAATGAACAAAATATTTTAATAGACATTTCATCAAAGAAGATGCATGGACAGCTAAGAGATACATGAAAAGATGCTCAACATGATTAGTTGCTAAGAAAATGCAGATTAAAACCACAATGAGGTACCACTATGTACCTACTAGCATGGCTAAAATTTTAAAAATAGGAAATACCAAATGTTGGCAAGGGTGTGGAGAAACTAAAACCCTCATTCATTGCTGTGGGAATGTAAAATGGAGTAGCCATATTGGGTAACAGTTCGGCAATTTCTTTGAAATGTTAAACATAAACTTACCATTCGACCCAAATACTCCGCTCTTGGGAATCCATCCAAGAAAAAGAAAAACAGGTCCACCCAGAGACATGTATGCAAATATCCATAGCAGCATTACTTATAATAGCCTCAAACTGGAAACAATCCAAATGTTTGTCAACTGGTGAACAAACAAATGGTGATATACCCATATAATGGAATATTACTCAACAATGAAAAATAACGAATTCCAAATACATAACAACACAGATAAACTTCAAAAACATTAGACTAAATGAAAGAAGCCATGTACTAATGCTACATATTGTAGGATTCCACTTAGGTGAAATGCCCAGTAAAGATAAGTCTATAGAGTCCAGATCTGTAGTTGCCCGGGGCTGGAGGAGGCAGTGGGGTGTCACTATAAATGGGTACAAGGTTTCTTTTTGGAATGATGGAAATGTTCCCTGGTGATGGCCACATGATGCTCTAAATGTGCTAAATTCCTTGAAGTGTACATTTATGATGGGTAAATTTTATGGTATGTAATTATGCTTCAATAAAGCTGTTAACACAAAAGGGAGGTAGGGCCAATGTCATCTCAGACCCAACCTCAGGCAGCATAGCTGAATTATTTCAGTGACCCTTAACTGGCAGGGAGACTCCCATATATTTTATCTGAATCTCAGTTGACATATATGTACATGATGATGTGATCCCCGGTGCTCATCATTGGTGGTTCTTTTAGACCTCAGATAGTAGGACTATAGTTCTCTTTAACACCACAACACTCTTCCAGAACAAGGAGAAGAGGATAGAACACTGAAAAAAGCCAATTCAAAGATTATCATTTGTCTTACAGGGAGAAAAATGTAAATTTGGAAACACTAAAGAAAAAAATAAAATAAAAAATTAAAACAGTAAAATAAAAAGCAAGGCAAGCTTACATTCATGAATGAATGAATGAGGAAAACCTGACAGAATTTCTCAAGGATGATGTCAAGATCAACAATAATGAGGCTACATTTTGCAACACTCAGTTTCTGGCAGGTGGCTTTCCTCATCTAGTCTCACCACAGGCCAGCACAGAGGAAGTCACCAGGCAGATAAAAAGAGATGGAGTCTCAGAGCAAGAAAGTGATTTGCTCCAGGCCCAGAGGCAGTGAGCAGCTCTGGAAACTGCCCAGACCCAGAGCCCTGGCGTTTGGCCTTCCAATTTCTCCAACCCCCAACCATGCCTCGTCCTTAAGGTGCAGCCCCAGAAAGCTGCAGCCCCCGCACGGGCTCTGCAAGGCTGTCCAGACAGTGGGTTTGTGTGACAGCACAATTCCTTGCCCTGCGAGAAGGCCTGACCCACGCACAGACAGCTGGAAGTCACTTCGACCCCCGATGACACCATTCAAAGCCTCCTCTGTTTGGCTTTTTGATTCCTGATTGACATTCGCTGGCAAGTGGAGATAAATGCGGGCTGAGGACAATGTTGATCCGCTCTGACTATTCTCAGCGAAAGACTTTTCAGAATAACAAACAAAACAAAACAAAAACTCAAAAACATTGGTGTGCTTAAGGGACTGAATAGAGCCCAAGAGGTCCAGGGAAGCAGGGCCGGGGCTTTCAAGGGGCTGGCAAGTCCATTGAGGAGTTAATTGTTTGGGTGTACAATGAGTTTATTCTGACCACATACAAAGAGCTTTCTCTTTCAGGTCCTTCAAAAGCAAATGTGTCAAAGGGGCCAGAGGAGGAATCTGTATTAATGGCATCTCTTGGGGTCTCTGAGACTGCGGAGCCTTGGAGAATGAGGAAAAAAGAAATCACCACCCCCCTCCCGAGATTCGGAAGGTCTCTCCACGATCCCAAGTCCCCTTCGATTCTTGGGCTCTGCCCAAACCATGTCCATCACCGGCCACCCTCCCTCTTGAATTCTTTTAGGCTGCCATTGGTCATCTTTTACAAAGGCATGGAGATAAACTTCAGCCTGGCAGAAGTACTGGAAGGTTGTTGCTTTTGATGGGACCACATTTATGCCAGAGCCGCCAGCCCCCTCAGCGTGTGACTCAGGGACCCAGGGTGGAAGTCGAAATGATGTATTCTGGGCATCACAGGGAGACAACGGTGCCTGTTTGCAAAAGTCCCTTAAGACCCTAGCTCTAATCATACCAGGAGGAGGACGGAATTTTAGTGAACATTTCCTGAGATGCATGTCCCATGAACAATGAGGCTCAGAAATGTACTATGAGCTGTCCTAATCCTGACCTTTGACAACAGGGGTTATCTGGGCACCTCAGGTCCTTTCCAGAGCAAGAGATCAAGGTTTTACATTCCGTCTACCCACCTGCATGCTCCATCCCAAAAGAAGTAAAAACAAGCTCAAAGCCGTCTTTTTGCAACAATTCCCTACATCCTCAAGCTCCACATTCCCCCAAATAAGAGTAAAAACATGATGCCGGTGAAAAAAATAGACCAGACATGGAAGAAGAAGAGGAGAAAGAGGAGGAGAGAAAGGAGGGGAGAGAAGGTGGGAGGAGGGGAGAGGAGGAACCACCAGCAGCAGAGTCAGTTCCGAGCTGGGGTCAAAGAGAACTGGGCTAGTTTTTTAACTCTTTAGTTTAAAATAATGATAGATTCCCAGGAAGTTGCAAAAATAATACAGGGAAGTTCCATGTACACTTCACCCAGTTTTCCCCAGTGGTAACATCCCATAGTGAACATCAATATATAGGTAACCTCATTATTGTACAATATCAGAGTCAGGACATTGATAGTGGTGTCGTCCATAGACCTTATTCACATTCCATCAGTTTTATACGTACTCATTTGTGTATGTGTGTTGGGGGGGTATTTCTATGCAGTTTTATCCATGTGCAGATTTGTGTAACCACCGGCACAATTAAAATACAGAACTATTCCGTCACCACAAAGATCTCCCTCTACAGCCCCTTTATCATCACACTTGCCCTCCTCCACCCCATCTCTCACCCTGGGCAACCACTAATCCTTTCTCCATCTTTATAATCTTGTCTTTTCTAGAATGTTACATAAATGGAATCAGGCAGTAAATGACCTTTTGAAACCAGCTTCTCCCACTCTGCATAATGCCCTTGAGAGCCATCCAAGTCGTGGTTTGCACACACCAACACTCTGTACCCTCTTGCTGCTGAGTCGTATTCCATGGGGCGGAGGCACAGCTGTGTTTCATCCACCGAAAGACATCTGAGTTGTTTTCCTCTTCAGTTACCCCAGATAAGGCTGCCATGATCATCCATGTATGGGTTCTTGGGTACACACAAGTTTTCATTTCTCTGGAATAAATGCTCAGGGGTGCCCTTGCTAGTTTATATGATAAGTGTATGTTTCGTTGTTTACTCTTTAAAGAAACTTCCAAAGTGGGCGCCTGGGTGGCTCAGATGTTAAGCGTCCGCCTTCGGCTCAGGTCATGATCCCAGGGTCCTGAGATCGAGCCCCACATCGGGCTCCCTGCTCCATGGGAAGCCTGCTTCTCCCTCTCCCACTCCCCCTGCTGTGTTCCCTCTCTCGCTGTGTCTCTGTCAAATAAATAAATAAAATCTTTAAAAAAAAAAAAAAAGAAAAGAAACTTCCAAAGTATTTTCCAGAGTGTGTATCACTTTACATTTTTACCAACAATGTATGAAAGATCCACTTTCTCCAGAGCCTTACCAGCATTTGGTATTGTCACTATTTTTTTTTTATCCTAGCTCTTCTAACAGGTGTGTAGTGATATCCTATCATGATCTTAATTGGCATTTCTTTACGGCTAATGATGTTGAACATCTTTTTTGTATGCTTATTTGCCTTCCGCATATGAGCTCTGGTAAAATGTCTATTCATGGATTTTTCCCATTTTTTAAGTGGAATTGCTTTTCAACTGGCTGAGTTTCTGAGAGCTCTCTACATGTTCTAGATAGCAGTCCTACGTCAGATATATGGTTTGTAAGTATTTCCTCCTAGTCTGCACTTTTTTTGTTCTCTTAACAAGATCTTTCAGAGCAAGTTCTTAATTTCAATTAGGTCCAATTTCTCAACTTTTCAATTTTTTGGATCATGTGTTTGTTGTTCTAAGACATAAAAGCCCTAGGTTCACCTAGCTATAGTTTCTGAGAATCTCCTCCTATGTTTTCTTCTACAAGTTTTAATAGTTTTACATTTTACATTTAAGTCCAAGATCCATTTTCAATTCATTTTGTTAAGATATGAGGTTTGGGTTGAGGGTTTGGGGCTTCTTGTTTGTGTTTTTGCCTATGGATGTCCAATCGCTACAGCGTCATCCTCCTCTGAACCGCTCTATGCCCCTGTCCCATCAGTTTGCCAGCCTTGTGCAGGCCTTTCTATGGGTTCTTTACTCTGCTCCACTGATCTATGTGTTCATCCCTTGGCCAACGCCACACTGTCCTGATTACTAGAGCACTATAAGTCTTAATCAGAGTATTATGATTTCAACTTTGTGACATTCTGGAAAAGGCAAAATTATGGAGGGAGTAAAAAGATCAGGGGTTGCTAGGGGTGGAGAGCTGGGAGGATTTTTAGGGCAGCGAACATACTCTGCATGATACTGTAACGGTGGACACGTGCCATTTTACATCTGTCCATTCCCACAGAAAGTACAACACCAAGAGTGAGCCCTAACGTAAACTACAGACCTTGGGAGATAATGACGTGTCAGTGAAGACTCACTAATTGTAACAAATGTGCCACTCTGGTGTAGATGTTGATAGTGGGGAAGCTCTGCCTGTGTGGGGGCAGGGGCTGTATGGGAATGTGTGTACTTTCCTCTTAATTCTGCTGTGCACCTAAAACTGCTCTAAAAAAAAAAGAAGTCATTTTTAAAAAAGGAAATGAAACAAACATTTTTAAAAGGGGAGAGATCACTGCATTTGTTCAGAAGAACACAGGGAAGCATGAATTCAAAATTCATCAAGGGTCATGGGGGAGTAAAGCATTAAAGATCTCTTTGTTTTAAAAAATCAGAGTGATACCTCCCACTTAATTTTTCATTTTAAAATTGTTTTAGCTATTCTAGCTCCATTGCCTTTCCATGTAAACTTTCAAATAAGTAGCTCCTGGATCTCAGTTTTCTTTCAGCAGGCACAGAATTGGTGATACAACAGGACCCGAGAGTGGCAATTCGTTGGCCTCTCCCCCAGGAGCTGTGTGGCACTCAGAGCTGGAGAGTGTGGCTCAGATGTGGCCCGGAGGCCTTTGTGCCCACACGCAGAAATCCCTGCTTCCATCCAGGTTCCTGGGCCACGCCTGAAACTGAACTCACTCAGTCAAGGAACAGTGAGCCAATGAACATATTCTCAATGGCCTGTCAATCTCTGAGTCCTCACCTGGACGTGTGGGGCCCCACAAAGGTACCAGGCAGAAGGATCAAGAACTGGAATGGGAAGTCATCAGAGAGGGAGACAAACCATGAGAGACTCTTAACTATAGGAAACAAACTGAGGGTTACAGAAGAGAGGGTGGTGGGGGGATGGGGTAGCCGGGTGATGGGCATTAAGGGGGGTAGGTGATATGATGAGCACTGGGTATTATATGCAACTGATGAATTATCGAACTCTGCATCAAAAACTAACGATGTACTATATGTTGGCAAACTGAATTTAAATTAAAGAAAAAAAAAAAAAAGAACTTGCTAGTGGGCCATGCTCATCCCAGGCACCTTCTCCAAGGGTCTTTCCTTAGAGGCTCTGGCCATGGGAACTACCAACCAGGGCTGTGTGGTGGGGCCACCTGCTTTGCCTTCCTGCAGAGGTGACAGCTTCCCAGCCTCTAGAAGTCTGTGCTCCCCAGGGAGGCTTTACCTCCACCTGAAGATAACCTCTATAAGAAGAGGCTAAGAACCATCAGAATGTGAGTTCCACAAGACAAGGTTAGGCTCTTATCATGTTAGTTGTCGCTGGGTCCTCAGTGACTGTAACAAGCCTGGCACTTAGGAAGCTCTCAATAAATATTTGTTGAATGAAAGAAGAAGCCAAGTATAAACAAAGGTTACTAATAACACTAATAACACCAAGAATAAGAATCTACCACAAGGAGGCTTTTCCAGATCCCTAAACCCCGTTTCCTCTCTAGTCCTTGGAAATGGGGATATGGCAAGGATTCAAACTCTTCATTTAGTATCCTCCACGCTTACGTTCCTTTCAGAGACCCCAGAATAGGGACTGGGGCAGAGGGCAGGGCTTGAGTACGTGGAGGCGAGCTGGGGCGGGGAAGGAAGGAGACAGAGCACGCACATGCATGCTCCAGCACATTTGTGCACTCCCCTCTGCCACCAAACGCTGCAAAGCTGGTCGCCTGACGTGTCGGGCTTGGTCGGGGTGGCTCGGGCACCGGCAAGCCGAAGCCACACACATGCAGAGAGCAGAAGACTGCCTCTCGTGGGTCTGGAGCTGCGCGGCCCGCTTCTGTTTCAGCAGGTGCTGTAGCAGAATGACGGCTTCTCCCCGGGGAAATCCAGTGTGAGCAGGGGCCAACCCGTAGAGGCCATCGGCTGCCCGTCTCCATTCACATCCAACCCCAGATGGTAGGGAATCAGGCTGTTGCCACCTGACGACCATGCTGACAGGTCAACTACTGACCCCGCCCCCACCGCCCCAGTGCTGGGGGAGAGGAAAGAAGGGTAGCTGGGAAGAGGGTAGAGTCATTTGAGCAGGAGGGATGCTCCACATGTAGAATGTCCTGAGACAGCCAGCGATACACAGCTCAGGGCAGTGAGGTGAACCTCATTCAGGTGCGCTGACCACAGGAGGGCTGAGGCTGGAAGCCACACCATCCCCGTCGTCTGGGATGACTGCCACCCATCACCCCTGCCCGAAGCACATCCCTCAGCCCTGA
This sequence comes from Phoca vitulina, assembly GCF_004348235.1. NCBI lineage: Eukaryota > Metazoa > Chordata > Mammalia > Carnivora > Phocidae > Phoca > Phoca vitulina. The sequence continues at coordinate 41,131,628 of NW_022589710.1, read as the reverse complement.
ATGAGCATGCTGCTTAATCCATCACCTGAGTGACAGGTAGTTCAAGTTGGCAGAGAGATTCTAAAAATGGAGACACAGAAAGGGACCCTGGACAAATAACTGTGACTCACTCTTTACTTAAGAGCACAGGGTATGGAGCAGCTCATGGGTTAAAAAGTCTCCACAGATTAAAGGTGGGCTGGGTTTGGGGAGCTCTGCCCCTCTCCAACACTGGCTTGACAAATACAGAAGTCTGTGCAAAAAATGCAAGCAGAGTCTGCTAATGTTTCTATTTTTCTCTCACTTTCCTCAAAGAGCTAAATCCCAGACTTCTTACAAGTAGGAAATATGCAAACTGCGGAAAACCCCTGATGGTCCTCAACTTTCACTTGCCGATTACTGAAGCATCAGCAGGGGATCTCCAGGGTCCTGGGTGCTCAGAAGAAGAAAGCTCCCAGAGAACGGCCAGGAAAAAATTTTACAAGTGCTCTCCCCTTATCCTCCCATTTCATTGTTCTTATCATCCCCTGAAGGCTGAGAACTCCCCTCCTGCACCTCACAAGCAATCATGCTCAGAATAAGTCCCTGACTTTGCATTCGGCTAGCTCGGAAGCTCCTCAAATCATCCACGTTCCTTAGCATCAAGACCCCAAAAAGAGGCACCTTAGGAAAATCTGCAAGCCTTGGTTGGCCAGGAAAATCCACTCAGGGTAAATTCATGATCTCTAAACACATTTTGCTTCCCAGCCATGTCCCAGCTGTCCTTCAACCTGCTTCAGTTGAAACCAAAAATTCATCTCTACCTCAGCTTCTGCAGCCATCGACTGTTTTTAGCAGCACATCGTCAGAGCTCAAGGGGCTGCTGGTGGCCCTCTTCCTCTCTTCTGATCATCCTCTGAAGCATCAATAAAACACAAGGAGAGGCACGTGTGCCCCCCCACCGCCCACATACACCCCCCGCCCCCGTATCTCTCTTCAAGGGCAAGGACCAAAGGAGAAGAAGGGGAGGGGAGCCAGGATGGGAGTGCCCCAGATCAATGGATATTTGAAACTCAAACACATGGCCTGGGACCTACGCTGCACGTGTTAATTACCACACATGTGCCCATAAAGGAGTCCGTTAAACACAAGAGGCCCAAAGAACAGAGCGAGGAAAGGACATTCCAAGGGATTAAGTAAATAGTCCGAAGTTCTGACCCATCCCCCCCCCCCCCCAGAGCACGTGCATCTGGGTAAGATAACAGTGCCTCCCTCCCTCCTTCCCCCACTTCTCCCCTCGGGCCCCACACCTGTGGACCCAGGAGCCACAAGCCAGGCCTCCTGTCTGGGCCAGCCGCCTGTGACCCGCTACTGCCTGGCCTCTCTCCCTCCTCCCTTCCTCCTGCTATCTCTCTGAGCCTCCTCCCCCAGCCTCCTCTGCTGGGCCTTCTCCTCCTCTCCTCCGCAGGACTAATTCCTGGCTGGCAACCAGACCCTCCGTCTCCGCACAATACACCTTTTCATTCCTTCCAGGCAGAGAGAACCGATCCCTCTGAGCCCTGTCAGTGGAGCAGGCTCCCAAAGGCAAGAGGGTGGGGAGAGAAGGGCCTGGGCCCGCTCCTCCCCCGCTGCCCCCTGCCGCCCCCACCACTCTCACACCCAGACCTGGGGCGTCCTTTCTGGCTGTACCCCTCACCCTGCGCGAGGGTCCAGGCCGCGCATCTCTGCAGCAGGCCTCAGGGCTATGAACTCCAGCCCTAGGGAGATGCCGTCTAGGAGACCCCACGTGTGGGCACCAGCTCAGACAAGGGGCCTTTGTGTCTTCCCACCTGCTGCCCTCCGGAGCACATTCCATTCTTAAGTGGCAGCTGAGAGAGGGACCTCAGCGGCCGACACAGGATATTACAAATGCCCTCTCGCACCCTGTCCCCCTTCAAACCCCGGCTTCCTGGACAGGTGTGGCTTCAGGTGGCCCTTCCTACAGGTGGCCTGAGCCTGCTTTTCTCTGCACTGCCCACGGCAGACAAAGAGAAGAGGATTAGCACCTAAGCTGATCCTCCAAAGTAGAAGGAAGGAGACGCTCTGGGCAAAAGTCAAGTCTCCAGAGGCGAGTGAGCCCTAGCATCCCCCACCAGGCCTCTGCACCAAAGAGGAGGCCTCTGCAGAACCATCTGGGAGGGAGGAGCCCATCTGGCGTAGGGAAGCAAATTGCTGGAAACCAAGCAACTTATCTCTAAGATGAGGCTTCGGACTCTACGCCCCTATTCCTTGCACTGTCCCTGGAGGAATCAGGTGTCCCTGTCCTCTCCCAGCTGGATCAGCAAGAACCCACAATGGCCACAGGTCTGCTTCTTTTGTTGTCCACAGGGTGCAAAGCCACATCAACCTGGAAAGTACTTCTCTGTACAGTTTAAGATCCCAGATCCCATGGTTCGCCTCTCTCGGTGTGGGCGCTCCATTCAGCTTCATGCCCTCAGTTCCCTTTGGTGGCGGAAATCTGGGTTGTCTGTTTTGCAGGACTGCCAATTGTTTTTTCTACCACTGCGATCTCATGCCCCAGAATAAAGGCGATGTTCCTGAAGTCTTCAGTTACAACAAGTCAAATCAAAGGCAGCTCCCCTTTGAAACTCCAATAAATTGCAGACAGACACACGTGCCATTCACAGCGTTGAGGAGGTCAGGTCTTTGCAGAAAGAACCATTCACGCCCCTCTCCCACTTTCCCACCTAGAAGGGAATGGCCAGCATGCAGGGCAGCCTCTCCCTGTTCCGGGAAGGACCCAGAAAGGCAGTTGCTCCCTCCTTTTTGCCCACATATGCATTCCTGCTTGTGGGAAGGCCCATTAATCCATGTTTTCTAGTGGGATCCCAATGCTCCACTTCCTCGTCCCCTTGGAACACCTGCATTCAGGCCAGCAGCTTCTCCAGAGTCTCATTTACTGCATTCGGGCAGGGTGGTTTCGCCTCCTCTTCCCATTTCCATGGGACAAGCATGCAGGGCAGGGTCCTGGACCTCACCTCCGTCTCCCTGCGACCACGGGTGCAGGACAAGCCCATGCGCCTCACGCTGACCCTATACAGCCCGACGCGCCATGTGGACATTTAAGAACGTGCAGTTCCCCCAAGGCCCAAATTCGGGTGCGAAGCCTCAAACTCAGCTACATCTCCTGGCTGGGTTTTTACCCAAGAGCCTGAACTAGGGGTTCTGGAGTGTTTATACATTCAGTGAAATTGGTATTGGTCCCCCATGAAGCTACCAGAGCGTGCGCTCGCACTCTCTCTCTCTCTCTCTCTGTTGTCCTGGAGGTAAGTGGCAGTGGAGCTTAGTGTCCTCCACCCTGGAAATTATGGTCAGCATATCCCAGGGACTTATTCCTCATGTTGGCTGCCCCACTAAACAGCACTCAGACAAGTGCCTTAATTGAGGTTAGCCGCATAATTTGTAGGGCTCAGTGCAGAATGAAAACGCAAGGCCCTTTGTTCAAAAAGCAGGAAAATAGTGCCATTAAGAGCACCAAACTATAAAGTTTTATCCTCTCTTCCATAGTTTCTCTCTTGACTTGTCATGGTGTTTTAAAATTTTCTATTTAATGTTGTTCTAGGTAAAGAAGGATTAAAATTTTTCACGTCCTGTGGAAGCCCCCACAGCACACATCACAAAAGCAATATGCCAACAGGGGGACAAGGACACACACATGCGTGCCTCACTGTCCCACTGGGCTTTACTTAGCAAAACACAAGTTTAAAGACAGAATGATTAAGAATTCCAAGACAATAGCAGCACAGTTTGCAAGCCTGTGAAGCTGGGCTCGTCTTAGTGAAGAAAATCTGGATGGGCTGGAACAATTATTAAGGAGAATCAGCGAGTGGGGAACAGATGTTCAAACTGGTTTCCAAAACAAGAGGGTCGGGGCAGACCTGGACATGCCTACCTTCATCGTCCTTTTTGGTTGCATGCTGGCTACCTGGTAGTTGACTGACTGAACTGCCCAGGAGCCAAGGTTCTCAAGGTCCCTGCCAGCTCTGTATCCTGCGCTCACTCACCTCCCTCAGAAATTCTGGGAGCGCGGTCCCCACCACCGTATGAGCCTTACTTACCTCCTCCGCTGCTTCTAGGAAGAAACCCAGGATAAGAATGGAGATTTTCTGTGGGGGACTTTTAGCTTACACCCAGGCTCCTTCCATTTTGTCTAGAACTCTTCTTGGACTGGCTTTAGAAGCAAACATTTGGATAAAGCATAAAACTCTACTCACCTTTCCTTCCTGAGTTACCCTGGCTCAAGGGCTTGTCGGTGACTGAACCTTGGGTAAAAGGGAAACAAAAACATAGACATTCAGAATGTATCGTGGTTGGTTTCTTTCAAAGAGCTGGCAAAGTCTGACGCTGTGAGCATGTGGTTATGTATATACGTACATTGTATACACGTCTGGGGACATTATATACAAAGTACACACATACACGTCCTATGGCATTTGCTTAACATCAATGTCACTGATATCACAGTCCCAGTGAGATGAACCATGATTTCCAGGCAATAATCTTGACCAGATTTTTACAAAACTTCACCTCCACAAAACTCCCTTGGTGAACGTTCCAGAAACTTCCCCTCACCTCCACTGCCCATCTCCCCCACTTCCTACCGCCTCCATGTTCTGAACCATGTCCACTCAGTAGGGCCAACTGAAAAGAAGCCCCTCTTACTGCAAATACGATGACTGACATTCCTTGCTGGTTAGGGCAGGAAATCGGTGATTTTCCATCTGCATTAAGTAGAAAATTGTTGGTCCAATTGTACTGAATGGGCCAAAATAGTCTGAGGCATGGAAACAATTTTCTAGATGCAGCCTGTTCCTCAAGGAGTGGGTAGTGTGTGTGTTTGGCCAAACACTTTGCCCTGTGCATGTTAGGATGCCATGTGCACCCATCCTGCGGTCCCGACCCCATGGCACCTGTCTTCTCCATGAAGCCCACACATGCAGGGCAGAGCCAGCACACGCACGTAAGGACATCTGTGGAGGTCCCACCACCAAGAGAAAAAAAAAAAGAATCCCTATTTTCTCATTCCATAGCATACTCCTTCTCCATATATTAGTTTTGTGAGAATTCAATTATATTACCCTGCATGGCTTGTTTCTAGTGCATTTGTTTGCTTTAAATGAAACTTTCCAGGTCATTTGCAAGGAGGGCTCATTCCTGCCCCTCCCCACACCAACCCCAATTAAGGTTTCCAGTTTCCATGTAAACCACAAATAAAGTAAACTTTCCATTTTGGCCTGCAAATCTTGGTTTCCTAATGTAGATACTTACTGCCCTTTCTTACCATTCCCTCTATATAGCAGGGCCAGTAGAAAAATGAATAAATCTTGTGAAAAAAGAAAAATGTTAGGATAGCAGGACTGCTAGCCCTTGGAATTTCTCATAGGCTTTAGAATAATGCTTTATACTTTGCTTGGACTTAAATATTCAAGATAAGTAAATAAATAAAACTTCATACACAGAGATACGAAGAAATATGAAGCAGCTGGTGGCTGGATGGGCTTTTTTGAATGAGGGCTGAGCCACACAGTGAATTAAGGGAGTGACTCCCAAGTCCCCTACCATCTGAATGGATGTAGAAAGTGTGGGGTTTGTGTAAATCCAAAATCCATGATCCCGTGAGGTTGACCTAAGAGCAAAAATTCTCTATGCTCATAGAATTGGCAAGGATTTAATTTCTCTATGGACTAGTGTAGTGGGTCACTATGAAGCAATGATTCCCTCCCTCATGTAGTCATCAAAACCACCTGAGAGGGCGCCTGGGTGGCTGAGTCGTTAAGCGTCTGCCTTTAGCCCAGGTCATGATCCCAGGGTCCTGGGATCGAGTCCCACTTCGGGCTCCCTGCTCAGCGGGAAACCTGCTTCTCCCTCTCCCACTCCCCCTGCTTGTGTTCCCTCTCTCGCTGTCTCTCTCTCTCTGTTGAAAAATAAATAAAATCTTTAAAAAAACAAAACAAAACACCTGAGAAGCTTCGCAAACAGGTGGCCTCCAGGTCTCCCTCCATACCTACTGGATCAGACTAAACAAGGCAGAGCCTCGACAACTGGGCTCTTTTTATTTCCCCAGGCTCTGCTGCTAACAGCCAGATTTGAGGGCCACTGTGATGAACGTTTTCCATTCATCTACATTACATTGTTCAGGGGAGGAGGAGCAAATATATGGCACGCAGGCCACCACTCTCTCCTCGTGTAGCCATGACAGACATCACTAGTTGATCATTCAGCCTTAAAACCCATTCAGTTTTAAGATCGGTTTTAAGACCCATCTCAATGATGTGCTCCCAAGGCCACTAGCAACCAGAGCGCCCCGGCTAAAAACTTACATGCCATTCTCTGGGGATTACAGCTGAGGCTTGGGAAGAGAGCGTTGAACCAGAAACCTAACTCAAAATAAAGAAATATATACACACAGGCATATGCTGGCCCAATCGCCCAGCTACCTACAGAGTAAGTGTGTCAGCGTGGAATCCTCTCTGACCTGGAAGAGGGCTCCTAACCACCCCCCATCTTTCAACCATTTTTCCAAGGTTCCCCCACGAGATGCAAGAGACCAGCTAAGGGGTCTCTCTCCAACTCTTTTCTTTCTTCCCGCCCCTCCCTACGGTACCTGAACATACAGGAGTTTTATTCTGCACGGAAGAGCCACTGATGGGCTTCCCATCTGGGGTGACACACCAGCAGTACCCTGTGTAAGTATGGCACTGCACCTGTTCAGGGAAGCGGGGGAGGGGAAGAGAGCCGTAAGTCGTGGGGCACCATATCAACAGTCAGCTCCCACCCCTTCCAAAGCGTTGCCACCGTGGTGGAGGAGCTCCTTCCACCTCTCACCCAGCACCTGTCCCCCCTGTCTCCTGCAGGTGGGTCAGTCAGTTGACAGCATGGATCATGCGTCTTCTGTGCGACTCCCAGGCACAAACACAGCAACCTACCTACGTCCTTCTTATGACGTGTAATGCTGAACATCTCATATCCCACCTGGATATAAGGTATTAAGTGATATCCTCTTCATTCTCCCCCCTCCCGAACGCTGGCATACTCTCCCAACAACTGTAAAAAATGCTGATCGGTGAACTAATTTGGCAAGTACATGTTGGAATGTCACCATGGCCGGCTGTAATGACCCTTCCTTAACAAGCAGCGACAAGTAGTGGGCTCTTCTTCTTTTTCTAGCTTCTCCCAGCATCTGGTCATATAATCAGCCTGCCTATTGATCAGGTGGCTCTCCTGAGACCAGGGCACATACTAGCGGTTGCCCACTAGATGACCGTGTTAAGGTAAGAACAAAGTCCCTTGACCCTACAGCTTCTAGTTCTAGATGCCCTGCTGCTCCTCTGTGTGATCATCCTCAAGCCTCCATAATTCGCTCCACCCTATCTGGGAATAGTAAATACAAATGAGGCTTTTGCTTCATTTGGGGTAACTCTTCTTTCTCTTCCAACAGCTATCACTCTGTTCACTTCCTCTCACTCCACCCCATCCCACCACTCTCTTTCCCATCCATTTCCCAACATGGAGTTCCTAAACACAAATCAGTGCTGAAAACCACTCCATGATTTGCCATTGGATTCAGGATAGAGATTAAGCTCATTAATGTGGAGCTCAAGGTCCGCGGCGATCTGCCCCCTGCCTATCCCCGAAGCCTCATTTTACACCCATGTCTCCACATACACCCTCCAGTGGAACCACAGTGAACCCTTTGAAGCCCGCAAACACATCCTAGGATTTCATGATTCTGAACATTTGTTTGCTCCTACTATTCAGTGGTCTGGGATACCATTCCCCAAATCATCCCCAACCCTCCCCTAATCCCTTTGTATTCCCACCCATTTCATGATACACTTTCTCTGCAAAGCAGTCCCAGCCTCCCCTCCATACACCCTGGCTCTCTAAATTCAGAGTCCTTATCTCCCCATCAAGACTGTAACCTTCCTAAGGCAAGGGACTGCATCCTGGTTATTTTCTATCTTCTAAGCATCTAGCAGAATGCCTGGCATTTACTGTAGGCATTTGATGAGTTGAATAAGTGCTTAATTATCATATTTCCTCAATTCTTGGTCCCCATCAATTCTAAAAATGTAGCATCAATTTAAACAGCCCCGCCACATTAAACGTGGACCTCAAGGACGGGATGGGTGCCAACTGCAAAGATATTAACATGTGGGGAAGAAAGTGCCTCTTGGGATCAAGGACATATTGGAATCAAGGATGGACAGTAACAGCATACAAATTGACCGGTGAAGTACATAGGGGTATACAGGCAACAGAGATCTGATGGCCTGGATGAAATCCAGAAATGATCAGAAAGGCAGAAAAGGTCCGGAATGGCTTCTGCTCTTGCGTGGGTACCAAAAGCTGTAGTTTTCCCCAAGACTAGTTGTTTTACTACAGACCTACCCACAGAAGTCAGGATAAGAACAAACTGGAGGGCACCGTGTTCCTGCCAGTATGGTGACTGGGTATAAATGAGGCCTTTACCTCCACATCCCGGGTAGAAACTACAGCTGATGCCTTTACTGCGTACCATATTCCAGTCCCACTTCACCTCATGGGGACATCGATCAACCCGATGCCTACCGTTGCTGCCGTAGATGCTCACCCACGATCAGTGTCTTGGGTTGAGTCGGCGCTACCTTCTGAGAAAGCCTAATAACGGAATGGAAGAAACCCAGACAGACCTGGGTTTGAATCTGGATCCAGCCAGTTACAAATTAGGCATGTTATTTAGCTCTTTGAGCCCCAACTATAAAATGGGGAGAACAACGCCAAACCTGGAGGGCCCTGGCGAGGAAAACAGACAGTGTGAGTCCAGTGCCTGGCACGGGAGATGGCTGGGTATGAGGTGGCCCTGGCGATGACTGCTCTCAGCTGTGTCACAGACACCTGGCAAGCCGGCCCCCTCCCAGGCCAGAGCTCCCCTAGTAACCTCCAGAGGCTTGGGTGGGAAACGCTGCTGGAAACTTGGGAGTTTCCCCCTTCAGATTCTGTCAGCCCTGCAGGGGATAGTTCCTAGATGATTTCTCGCCAGCGGCAGCATTTTAATGGGGACTGGCTGGCTCCTTTCGCCTCCCTGGCCAATAATCACCTGTGGGGAAACCAGTCCCCGGGGCTGGGCTGCCACACTGACTCACTCCCAGGCTCCTTGGCTCCCATGGCCAAGGCCAGCTTCCCTCTCCATGAAGACTCTACCCCGCTGCCCCCCGCCAAGTCCAACACTGGAAGCAGTGCCTCTGGCCCAATGCTGCCTGCTGGGGCTGGGTGCTACGGTCACTCAGGCTGCAGAGAATGGCTGGACAAAAGCCCTCTCCTCCCAGGCGTGCAGAGTCCCAGCCAAAGCTACTGAGGAGTGAACTAAATGCATGAGTAGGAGGCTAAACCCAACGCTTTGTTTCAGGGGATATAATCTGACCTCTGGGCTAAGCAGGTCCCCAGGGCCACAAGCTCACTGAGTGTGCCCATTGTATCCCTACAGGCATGTGGACGCTGCCTCCCAGCCCCCAGCCAGGCCCACAGGCCCAAACACAGCCCCTTTTTCCCCAGGGTTCTCAGCATTTTCCTTGGACCAGGCTCCAAGGAATAGACTCCAGATTACAAAATCCTCAGGCTGGGAGGAACTCAGGAGGTGACCCGAAAGGTCACTTCCCTTTGCCAAAGGAGCCCCGTGTTGTTCACCCATGATTCTCAATCAAGAGGTTGTTTGTAAGTTGTCTTGGGGAGTTTTCAAGATGTCTTCTAGAAGTAAAAGAAGTTACATGGAGACAGAAAGCAAGGGTCATGGAGTCAGAAGGCAGCCCACTTAACTAACTAGCTCCACCACTGAAGTTAAGTTAACCACTTATCTTTCCAACCCTCTGCAGCCTTGGAAAGGTCCTTAATCAAACCAAGCCTCAGACTGTCCCTGTCTACTTAAAAACTGGAGATAATTATGGGGTGCCTGGCTGGCTCAATGGTTAAGCATCCAACTCTTGGTTTCAGCTCAGGGCATGATCTCAGGGTCATGATCTCAGGGTCATGAGATTGAGCCCCATGTCGGGTTCTGCACTCAGTGCAGAGTCTGCTTGAGATTCTCTCTCTCCCTCTCCCTCTGCCCCTCCCCCTGCTCGTGCTCTCTGTATCTCTTTAAAAACAAATAAATAAAATATTTTTAAAAATAACTGGAGATAATTATGCTTACCTCACTCTGTTGTTGAGAGGATTAAATTAGATAATGTAAATAAAGCACTGAGCTCGCATGGTAAGTGCCTGGTTAAGCTTAGCTATTTATTTTTATTATCATCGTGTTATTTTTGAGCAAACTATCTGTACACTCAAAAAGGGCACAGCCAGATTCTCCGATGGGCACAGCCAGATTCTCTGATGGAAACCAAAGAACATCCTATTCTGACCAGTCCCAGGGGAAGGGGTAGTCTAAATTCAGCAAAAAGTTTGAAAACATTAGCGGGAGAAGGGAAATTTTGTTTTCATATGGAAACAGTTTAATTACTCTCAGAGGAGAGAAGTAAGGCTTCTTGCAGAAAAGCAGTCAGGCTGTAAATTCTATAGAATTGTTGGTTTATATACACACAATCAACATGTAAATTCTACCTAGTTTGGCTTCCTCCCTTGAAAACTTATTTAATGTTTTAAATTAATAAGTAATCCCCTTTGTTCTACCTCCCCCCACCCCAGCCTCAAATTAATCAACTTTCATATTTAATTTATGGGAAAATCATGGGCCACAAGGAATTGAAAAGGTAATGAGCCATTTCCAGCATCTCACTATGCAGCTCTCAAAGCTCAGGGTTGTTCCAGGCCCACAGGTATAGATACAAACCATGGAATTTGCTCCTATTCCTCTCTGGAGCATCCTGGGAAAGCTGAAATGTCAATTGATGGGTCTTCCTTCAGAGACAAAAAGTGTTTGTACATCCACCTAAGTGAAATTACTCACGGCTTAACTGTACTGTTGACTAGGACTGGCATACTTAATATAGGCTTTTATACACCAAGAATGTTGTATGTGAACCTCTCAGTAACCATAAATCCAAAACCTATAATTGATACACAAAAAGAAAGGAAAAAAGCCAAACATAACACTACAGAAACTCATCAATCACAAAGAAAGAGAACAAAGGGAGAAAGGAACAGAGAACAAAACAATCAGAAAACAATTAACAAAATGTCAATAAATCCATACCTATCAATAATTATTTTAAATGTAAATGGCCTAAATGCTCCAATCAAAAGACAGAGGGTGGAAGAATGGATTAAAAAAACAAAACCCATCTAAGTGCTGCCTAAAAGAGACTTATCTCAGACTTAAAGATACAAATAGACTGAAAGTGAGGGGATCTCAAGCAGACTCTGCACTGAGTCTGAAAGTGAGGGGATGTAAAAATATTTACCATGCAATTGGAAGTGAAAAAAGAAGCCAGGGTAGCAACACTAATATCAGACAAAATAGACTTTAAAGCAAAGACTATAACAAGAGACAAAGAAAGGCATTACATAACGATAAAGGGATCAACCCAACAAGAGGATATAGCAATTGCAAATATCTATGCACCCAACATTGGAGAACCTAAATACATAAAGCAAATATTAACGGACATAAAGAGAGAAATTGATGATAATAATAGCAGGGGACTTTAACATCCTACTTGCATCAGAGGATAGATCAGGGAGGCAGAAAATCACTAAAGGTACTTTAAAACTGTGTTTTTAGGTGAGCAAATTTCATCTCTGACTCATATACTTAAATATTTTTGGCAAGAAGCCTTTTGCATAAACAGCCCAATGGTATATTTCAGGTCAACCTCTGTCCAAATTAAGACAAATGTGAAATTATTTTAAGCCTGTTCACCATTAGCCCAACTCCTGGACATCTGGAAGAACGTGGGAGGCTAGCACTCTCAACAAATGCAGTGAAGTAACTGATGAGTACAGAGAAGCAGAGGAAACACCAGCTTCCAGGATAAAGCAGATTGGGGACTGAAAGCAAGGACAGCAGTGAGAAAAACAAGGGAGACTCCTAGACTATGCATATAGACAATTGTCCCCCACTGCTTCAATGCCCCAAATGGAAAAAATATCTCTTCTACTTCACAGCGGCTTTTCACTCACCGCCGATGATCTCACTGGGCCTTCCGAGTCACGCTGTGTGCAAGTCCTTTACAGGAGAGGCACGTGAAGCAGAGGTTATATGTTCAAACGTCACAGCTGGGTCTTGACCAAATTCATAAGAATTTGGATCCCTGGGGCGCCTGGGTGGCTCAGTCGGTGAAGCATCTGCCTTGGGCTCAGGTCATGGTCCCAGGGTCCTGGGATCCAGCCCTGCATCGGGCTCCTTGTTCAGTGCGGAGTCTGCTTCTCCCTCTCCCTCTGCCTTGCCCCCTGCTTGTTCTCCCTTTCTCTCAAATAAATAAATAAAATAAAAAATCTTAAAAAAAAAAAATTTGTATCCCTGGCTCCAAACTACCATAAAATTTCAGAATTGACGGAGCTGGGAAACAACAACAACAACAACAAAAACCCTTAATGATCACCAGTCTAACCCAAACATTTTACAAAGGAGGAAACAGGTTTAGAGACAGAGAGGTGACATGATCACAGTTTCCCTAGAACAGCTCTCTCCGATCACATGATCACAGCTGGAAGTCCCCTAGATCTAGAAGGGAGAAGGAGAAAGGCATGGCTCCTGGTGCTGGCTTCTGAGGGAACTGACAGGGTCTCTTTGCGCCTTGTAATTCTCTGGCATATGGAACTTTTTTGGGGGAGGTGGTGGGGGTGGGGGAGATGGGAGATGGGAGATGGGATAAATATTCGAATCAAGGAGGCGGCTGGAAGAGTCTTTTGCGCCAGCTAGAGTGAGAGGCTGTTTCTGGCGTGGTTCGGGTGACGGTATGGGGGTCCTCCACCGTGGTCCCTGGCTGGCCTGCTTTCCTCTGGCTGTTCTTGGGGGGCTTCTCTGACAGGGGTGGGACCTCGTGTCCCAGAGTAGCTTCTCTGTTGTTGGACTTTTGCTCTCCTTGCTGTCAAAGGCCCCCAGATACCCTAGGCCAGTCTTGCCTGCTTCTAACTCCTGCCACGCTGATGTGGTTGTGAATACAGCTGGTGTTCTAGGAAGTGAGACTAGGAATTGTTGGGGATGAAGGGGTTCTCTAGCCAAATAACTTTGGAAACACTGGGTTAAAGAAAATAAAAATATATCTTGACTGCACAACTTCTCAGAGTCTTAAGTCAGATCATGATTTAGCTCGAAGGGTAAAATACCGTTTGCAGCAACTCCTAAACTTATTTAACTGGGGGACCCTCCCTTAATTTTGTTGGGGAACATTTTGTGGTATTAGTGTTCTCTGAAACATGCTTTTAGAAATAGGCAATGTAATGAGGTGCAAGGCCTTGCTGCATTTCCTTGCTTTTCCCAGTCCGACCTTCTTAGAGCCCCGGATCAGGTTCTCATTTTAGCTCAATCTTCCTGAAATAATTTTCCCTCCGGCAAACCCCCACCGCCTTTTTGTAACACTTTCTCAAGCTCTTTCTCTGTTTCGAAATCCATCTTGAGTTGCCTCGGACCTTCACTGACAACTGGGATCCCCTCCAAGGCACAGCACCTTCTCACCCCATGGCTTCATCTCCCTCCCCTCTCTTTTCTTTGTGCCTCTTTTGTAAAATAGAAAATGTGAGTCATACGCAAAGGGACGGGCTTGATCCAGCATTCTTAGTAGCAACCCCCAAACCTGTCATGAGACAACTACTATCATGTACACGCACACTTCCCAGTGGGAAACAGGGAAACTATGAAGCAGGAGGCATGTGGATATTTGTCTCTCTTCTGGCAGCGGGAGTAAGAGACTTTTTTTTTCCTTCTTTCTTATCTGCCAATTGCCCCAGATCAGTTAGCAGGTAACACTGGCTTAAGTTAATGCACAGTGAAAGTTCAGCATCTTGCTATTGGTCCAACTGATAACTTTGTTTCAGGGCGGTATTTCCAGCGGCCCCACTTTCCTTTTGTCCGCATTCCCTGCAGGAGCGTGGGTGCCACAGGCCCTAAGCTGAAAGGATGATGAGGCCCTGGGCCGTCTGAGACGACTGCTTGTTCCCCTAGAACAGCTCTCTGTCAGAAGCTGCCGGAGAACATGCTTTCCCGGGTGTGCATTAGATGCACCTGGAGGCCTTAGGACACCATGGCTGGGCCCCACCCACACAGTTTCTGGATTCCTTGGGTCTGGGATCAGTTGGAGAATCTGCATTTCTGACGAGTTGCCAGGCGCTGCTGAGGGCGCACGAACCACAGTTCAGGAGCTACTGCTTTAAGGGAAACTCCCCCCACCCCGCCCTTTCTGGCATTTATCATGAAACCCTCGAGAAACAAGTACTTTTCTGGGTGGGAATTTGGGAACAAGGAGCCTTATGACCATACTTCACTCCCAAGTTTTTAACGTTCCAGTTGTTTTGATGACATGTGGTCTTTTAATTCATGGGTCTAGTGATTGCAGCATTAAATCTTCTGGGTGATTTCACACATGGAAGAGAGTTCGATGGCAGTGAGAAGAAAGGGGGAAGAGGGAAGGGATGGTGTAATTCTTTTGGTCTGGCTAGCATGAGCTGTTTTCTCCTCGGTTTGGAAAAGCTTATCCCACAAGTGTCCCCCTCATCTTTAGTCAGGTTTGGCTCAGAAGCAACAAGATGCAGAAGGAAAAACATGGCTTTGGAGTCAAAGTGACGGGGGTTTAAATACCAATCTCTGCCACAAGCTGTGTGACTTTGGCAAAGTCACTTAACCTCTCTGAACCTGTCTAGGATACCGAGCTAATGGCGCCCACACTGAAGGTTATTGAAAAGACAAAATGAGACAAGATATATAAAGCATCTAAAATGGTGTGGGGTGTAGAGGATGCGCTCAGCACAAGCTGATTTGTCCTTTTCCCCTTCCCTTTGCATGGAAGATGGAGGTCAGAGCTTCAAAGTGCCGCTCTTTTTTGTTGGCTGTAGACACTGTCTCTTGCCTTCTGCCAGGTTAGGGAAGCCTATATGTCAGGGAATGAGGGGCTTTCCTTTTAGAATATTTACCTCATCCTCTAGAGTTTAATGGAGAATTTGCAGGGAAGGAAGATAATCTTACAATTTCAAATCGTCCTAAATATGGGAGTCTTGGTTGACTATGTTTTTATGTGTTGATGGTGTAACGGAGCTGCCGGCATGATATTTGTTAGAAGTGGTGTATTTAGAAAGAGAGACAGAGTCATTCTTCCCTAGGCTGTTTATGACTACATCCCAGTTTTGGGAAGGACTCTCTGTAAGAGGGGCCTTGGCAAACTGAAATCAGAGGAAAAACAGACATAAATCCGTATGATAGGGGAATGACTGATAGAGTAAGGATTTTTGCCAGGGCAAAAAGGAGTATTTGTTGGCTAAAAGAGAGAATTTCATAAGGACATAATGATGTCTGTCTTCAGACTTTGCTGTGGAACGTGAGATTTCTGTGGATTCAGTAAGTCCTATAGCTAGGACGGGGGTCATCTGTTGCCAATTACAGCTCTCCAGTCAATGTAAAGAAGGACTTTCCTAATAAATTGTCCCGAAATGCATTATGTATGTTGTCTTAGGTGGTGATAAGCTTCCCGTCCCTGGTGGCAATCGGGCAGAAGGTAGATGACTGGGTCCTGAGCCCCGGATTGAGACAGGGTAGGGAGAGGAAGGGGAAGATGAACTAGATACCTCTGAGGTCTCCTTTTACCCAAAAGTTCTGTGATTCTACAACCCTGCTCTAAATTGAACGTCTGCTGCTTAGGAGTAAGGTGGAAATCTACAAACTGGTACTGAATGATCAGTTAAGACCACTCTTCCCAATATCTGATGAACATTTTTTGTATTTTTTTCAAAAAGTGTAAACATCATCCCCTCAACACACACATAAGGGATGCTTTAAAAACCCGAGTGTTAGAACCTCAGGGACCCAGAGGACTTTCCTTAACTCCATTCCTTCTGTCTGGTGCCTAGAATGGCCCAGGCTTTGTAAGTAGCAAATACAGCACCTCTTGTTTACTCGCTTTTATTTCCATGTGGCAGGGGTGGGGGTGGGGTTCAAATATGCTTTTTTTCTTTTTTAAATTTTTTAGTTTAGTATAGTTGAATCAAATATGCTTTTTTGTTTAAAAAAACAAAGTATCCAGTAATAAAGCTGCTCATGTGTAGGAGCTGTATTCAGAGCAGAACTGTGCAAATCTGGCCAGCGGTGGGCCAAAGGAGGGACAGGGGTGGCCTGCAGGAGTGGGTGCTCTTTCTTGTTTCCCCATCTGACTTCACTTTTAATGAAACTTTTCTGTCTTCATACCTCCCTCTTGTGTTCTTATTTATCGCCTTTCCCTACTTTGATGGGGGGGAAAAAAATCCTACCCCTTTAATTTTGCAGAAGAGCTTAGCTGACTGACCCGCAGGGTCACCTCCTGGCACGTCGTGTGCAACCACAGCAGAGTGGCAATAGCCTTAAATGCGTGTGTATTAATGGCTCAGCCCGGAAGGTTCCTAAGTGTTTGCTGCATGCCAACTTGTGCCTCCCCACCCGACTGAACGTTAGCTACTGTCTCGTAAAATCCAAAAAAAGTGTGGAGGTCACCTCCCAGAGGCCATCGAGTGAACCTCCTTCCCAGGGCAGTTGTGCTCCCTCCCCTCCTCAGCAGTACCCCTGCTAGATGCCAGTTCAGTTTCCAGGATGGGAAGGTAAGGTCTCTCTGAGTCAGACATTCCATTTGTGGATTGCTCTACTTGTAAAAAGTTCTCCCTATTCTGAGTCAGAATCTGAGTCCCTATAGAGTTTACTCAGTGATCCTGGGTCAGCTCCCTGGGACTACTCAGTAAAAAGCTATTGTCATCCACAAAGGTTTGAAGATGGTTCCCTGTATCCCTTTGGTCATCTCTCCCTCTGGTCCCACCCCCACCCGTTGGTTCGTCTCACCTGCAAATCAAACATATCTGGCTCCTTTGAGTATTCCTCATGTGATATAATTTCCCCATCTTACTCAGGTGAGTCACCCTCCTAGGTGTGCTGGAGTTTGGCAACATCACTTTAAAAGATGGCAATGTCCTTTAGAGAGGCAGTAGAGAGTAGTGGTTAAGACCAAGACCGCTGGAGCCAGGCTGCTTGGGTCTGGATCCTGACTCTCTACTTGCAAGTTATGTGATCCTGGGCAAGTGTACGGGGTCTGGGTGTTCCCAGCTAGGCGTCTGAGCTCCCCACGGCCCCGGGTAAGTCTGTGCCTACATTTGTCTGTCATGGAAATGAAAAGTGCAAGCTCTGGGCAGCGTCTGCTGCTGATCTTCTGCAGGGGGGTGTACTTGGGAAGGAGAGAGGGATGGAGGCCTGATTCTCCAGCCTTCCTGCTGCCTGCGGGGAAAGGGAGGTTCAGTGGTGGGAGGTTTCAATCACCCTCTGTGCTGTTCTCTTTCTAAGTGCCTGGGCTGGAGCTATGAAGCTGGTTTGGATGTTCCTTTTTAGCTCATCCTCCTTCCCACCTCCACATTACAGAACTGTGCTTCCTACAATCACCTCTGCAGGCCTGAGTTGTGTGCCTAGTTTGCAAAGCAAATGATGCCAGCCAGTCTGGGAGAGGATGCTCCGTGGCCATTCAGCATCGAAGAGCAGGACAGAGCAGTGGCTGGGCAGGCGGGTCACCACAGAGCTTAATGGATACAGTGTTCAAGCATAAAGCAGGCTCCATCCACCCACACTGTTGTACACTCCTCTGCATCGGATGGGTGACTCTGGGGGTAACCGGTTCTCTCACTGAAAAGAGGAGAGTGGGGGCTCCCACCATGTACAAGAGCGTAGATGAACCACTTGCTAGACGAGTCCTTCCTATGCATGGAAGGATCAGGCCCTGTCCCTGCCATAATTCACAAAATTAAAAATTCACTGTCACAGAACTGCCAATGAATGAGTGCAGGATTCAATGAAAACGTTCCAGCACAAGATTGTGAAGATGGCTGCGCACAACTCTGTGAATGTTAAAAGCCACTGAATTGTATACTTGAAAGGATAAATGTCATGGAATGTGAATTATATCACTAAAGCTGTTATTTTACTTTTTTTTAGGTAGGCTCCACACCCAGCGTGGAGCCCAGCGTGGGGCTTGAACTCACGACCCTGCAATCAAGACCTGAGCTGAGATCGGACTTAACTTAGCTTAACCGACTGCGTCACCCAGGTGCCCCTAAAGTTGTTATTTTAAAGAACAAAACCAGGTGGCCAGCTCACAGGTCACAGTTTTTTGACCTCTGAATAGAGCTCAACTAGTTCTCCCATTTTACCGTTGAGCAAACTGATACCTAAAGAGGAAGAAAACTAACATCTGCTGAATAGCAATTATGTGCTAAATAGTGGGCATTTTCATATAAATTATCATATGCAATATCTGGTTGTTTGGAACAAAAGCAATACAATGAAAAACATATGTAAAACAAGGAATACGATGCTCTGGGCACAGGAGATGTTCAAATTATAATGATAATAATGTGTTTATTGAGTATTTAACCAAAAAGGAACAAGAAAAGCAACAACTTGACCAACAGTGGGTCTATTTACCATTATGCCATTTATACGTAAAGGATGGGCTTGATTTTTTTTAACCGTGTAACTGCTTTAAAAAAAAAAAAAGTTGGCATTGTGCACGTCACAGAAGGCTTGGGAAGCCTACAGAGCAGGCCACCATCCACTAAAACATACAGAACTGGCTTTGTCTGGGGGCATGCAAAGCAGCCATTTATGGCAGAACACTCCAGCTTATGGATGCAGCCAGGGTTTTAGTACTTTACCTAGAGAGGCCTCTGCAGTGAGCAGAGACCCACATGGCTGCTCTAGGTAAGATAGCTCCACATGAAGACAAAAAGACATAGCTCCTAGACTCATCAAAGATAGGACGAACCCTTCCCCTATGACAATGCTCAGCACATTCCAGCCTGCCGATGTTCAGTCTGCTGGGGACAGCAGAGCATCGATACCTTCCATACTTGTGGGGAACCTGGAAGAGGAAGGGCCAGCTGGTAAACCTGGGGGGTTCCAGGGCAAGCAAGTCACGTCTCAGGCCCGCAGGGGCAACTTCAGGAACGGTAGCTCTGCACTATGGGGTGAGGAGGAGGAGCTAAGAAAGGAATATTCACACCTGTTTCCTAGCTTGGCCCAGGCACTTAGGAAATAAGTTGTAGTTCCCTAGGTTTTACGAAACATAACGGTAAGAGCTATAGAAATGCTGACAAGGGGAGCCCACCATCTTTGCCAAAAAACCACAGAACTTTTTCTTTGCACTTCCAACTTCATAACAAAGCATCATCAAAAAAAAATGACAGCTCCCCCGGCCCCTATAGGCAAAAAAAAATGACCTCGGGAAATAAAAAAGCATGTGTATGTGTGCATTCGTGCGGGGAGTAGTGATTAGAACAAGTAAAAATGAGGAAAGTGTTAGTGCCAGATAAATCTTTATTAAGGAAGACTGTTCCTGGAACACGAAATCAAAGATGGGAAACAGAATTCATTTTGTCATATAGAAGTAACATTACAAATGCTGTTTTATATTCTATAGTATTGTTAGAACCATCCAGCTACACAAAAAATTCAAATGGCTTGGGAATGTATTTGATAACAGCCATGAATCAACCACATTGCACTCAAGACTGTGGAAGGCAATTTGGTGGTATGCATCAGATGCATTAAAAAGTGTGTGTCCTTTTGACCCAATATTGGACTTCCAGAAATTGAATCCCCAAATTTCCAGGATTCATAGGGCAGTCACACAGTGGAATACAGTGCAGCCGTTAAAAACCAGGTAGAGAGGAGGGGGTCCAAGATGGCAGCTCAGGAAGAACCTGAACTCACCTCCTCTTGTGCCACATATGGATCTACAGCTGCATATGGATCATTTCTCCCTGAAAAAGATCTCAAAACTAGACGAACTGCTTCTCTTCAGCAAAGGATAAAAGGACCACATCAAAATGGGTGGCAGAGGCAGAGATATGGTCTTGCCAAAAACCTCTCACACACACCCCAGCCATGTGGTGACCCACAAAAAGGAAGCCTCTCACCAGTCCAGCATCTCTCCGAGAGCCCCTGGGATCCATGCCAGAGAGATGAGCCCCCCAAAACACCTGTCTTAGAAAAGCAAGGGGCTGACATCCAAGGCACCCAAAATGCTATAAGAAACTGAGATTCCCCTTTAAAGGTCTTGCAGGCAGTCCTATTCACCCCAGTGAATGATCCAGTGCAAAAGCAATTTGAAAAGCACCTGGTCTATATGTAAAGGAGATTCATTTGCTGGTCTGGGGGTTTCTGCTGGAGGAGCAGGAGACAGTTGGGGCTCTCTCTAGAGACAAAGCGCCAGCAGACGCTATTTGGGTACTCTCCACCTACTACTGCAGGCAGGCCTGTTCAGACACAACACCCTCCCCAGCCCCACTGGGAGGTGGGGGGGAAGGGTGAGGAGGGCACAGTCCCAGCACGGTCCCATTGCCCTGCTGAGGCCAGAGGGCACAGGCGGCTGCAGAGCCACCCTGCTCCCTAGCTGGGGTAGATAGGCACACATGGCCATGGCATTCTCTCACTCCTTTGCTAAAGTCAGCAGCACAAGTGGTAACACACTCCCCACACCCTGACTGGGGCTGGTGACTTTGAGTGGTCATGGCTTTCTCCAGCCCCCAACCTGGGGCCGGCGAGCCCAGGGCAGACAAGGCACTCTCCAGCAGCATGGCTGAAGCCCTCAGGTGTGCACAGTTGCACCATTGTCCTACTACGTTTCTGAAGCCAGACAGTGGGCCCCACCCCTGCGCTCTCCAGCTGCCCTGCTAAAGTCAGCGCACACAAACCGCACAGGGGATACCCCTTGTCTGCCTGGCCCTGGTGGCCAAGGGGGCTGGCTTTCCTGAGCTCCAAGGGACTATAACCAAGTTATAAATTCTAAGACAGTTCCCGGCAGGCCAACACCTTGTGCAGGCACAGTCCAGACAGCAGACTGAAACACATACCCAGTCTTCCTGTGAAAAAGGCCTATTTACTTATCCTAGAGCTACAGCCTGAGGGACAGGCTTCAGGTTTCCCACATTGCAGGAGGCTACTGAGGCACTCCCAGGGAACATAAACAGGGAGACACCATTCCTGCACAACCGTTGGCCTTGCTACAGCTTGACAAGACCTCCCAGAAAGGAGTTTATATATTCATCTGGAGCCCCGAGTTTTGCAACTGTCACCCAGGGGACACCTCCGGATCCCCCGACCTGGAGGCTGGCAGGGATTTGACTGCAGCCCCACAGGACTATATATACATATACATATTCTTTAAAAGCATTTAAAAGCTGCTGCCTGAGGGTCTGGCTTCCAGTCGGCCTGAAACTTGGTGCTAAATGAGATTCTTTCCCTTGTAACATTGACAGGTCTTGACATACCCTCAACAACAGGGGCATATCAAGAATAAATCAGGTTGTTTGGACAATCACAAAAGTTCAGGAGACAACCACGAACTAGTGCAAAGTTGAACTATAAGGTTCATCATCTACACAAGGCCACTGCTTCAAGAACTGGGAGAGGTAGCTGTTTTGCCTAATGCATTGAAACAAACGCAGGGAGTCAGACAAAATGAGGAAACAGAAATATGTTCCAAAAGAAAGAACAAGACAAAATCTCGCGAAAAGACCTCTGTAACAATCAGAGATAAGTAATCAAACTGGTGAAGAATTCAAATGATCATAAAGATGCTCACTGAATTTGGGAGAAGAATGGAGGAACTCAGTGAGAACTTCAACAAAGAGATAGGAAATGTTTTTAAAGTAACAAACAGAAGTCACAGTGCTAAAGAATACAAAAACTGAGCTGAAAAATACATGAGAGGGGTTCAACAATAGTCTGGATGAAGCAGAAGAATGGATCAGCAAGCTGGAAGACAAAGCACTGGAATTCACCCAGACAGAGCAGCAAAAAGAAAAAAGAGTTTCAGAGGCAGCTGGCTGGCTCAGTTGGTTGGGCATCCAACTCTTGATTTTGGCTCCGGTCATGGTCTCAGGGTTGTGAGATCAAGCCCCATGTCAAGCCCAGCATTGAGCCATGCGTCAGGCTCCACACTCAGTGGGGAGTCTGCTTGAGATTCTCTCCCTGTCCCTCTGCCCCTCCACTCTCTCTCTCTTTCTCTCTCCCTAAATAAATAAAATCTTAAAAGATAAAAGAATTGTAAAAATGGAGATTAAGTTAAGAGACCTATAAGTCAACATCAGGCAGAATAACATTCACATTTTAAGGATCCCAGAAAAAGAGAAAAAGAAAGGGGCAGAAATCTTATCTGCCAAAACTCCCCAACCTGGGGGGAGAAAACAGACATCCAGGTCCAGGAAGCCCAGAGAGTTCCATATGAAATGAACCCAAAGAGATCCACACCGAGGCACATTATAATTAAAATGTCATAAATTAAAGAGAGAATCTTAAAAGCATCAAGAGAAAAGCAACTTGTTATATACAAGGGAAACTGCACAAGGCTATGAACAGACTTTTCAGCAACTTCCAACCCACAAAAATTCTACCTGGCAAGGTTATCATTCAGAAGTGAAGAAGAGAGAAAGTTTTCCAGATAAGCAAAGGCTAAAAGAATTCATCACCACTAAACCAGCCTTATAAGAAATGTTAAAGGGACTTCTTCTAAACTAAAAAGAAATGGCACTAATTAACAACAAAAAAATGCAAAAGTAACAATCTCACTGGAAAAGGTAAATATATAATAAAGGTAGTGATTAAATCACTTATAAAGCCAGTGTGAAGGTTAAAAGACAAAAGTAGTAGAATTAACTAAAATGACATTAGTTATAAGATATATAAAATAAAAAGAGGTAAAGTGTAATGTCAAACACATAAAAACCTTGGGGGTGATAGTAAAAATGTAGACTTTTGGAATGTATTCAAATTCAAGTTGCTATCAACCTAAAGTAGACTATTATATACATAGTATGTTCTATGTAAACCTTGTGGTAACCACAAAGCAAAACTTATAGTAATACATAAAATAAAATGAGAAAGGAATCTAAACATAACACTAAAGACATTATACCACAAGGGAAGAGAGAAAAAGGAGCATAGAGAAACTATAAAAACAACTAGAAAACAATTAACAAAGTGGCAACGATTACATATCTATCGATAAGTACTTTAAATGTCAATGAACTAAATTCTCCAGTCAAAAGACATAGAGTGGCTGAATGGATAAAAAAGAAAAAAACACAACAACAAGACCCATCTATATGCTGCCTATAAGAAGAGACTCACTTCAGAAGTAAGGACACACACAGACTGAAAGTGAAGGAATGGAAAAATGTATTTCACGCAAATGGAAACCAAGAGAAAGCTGGTGTAGCTAACTTATATATAACAAAATAGGCTTTAAAACAAAGACTGTAATAAAAGTCAAAGAAAGGCATTATGTAATGATAAAGAGGTTAACCCATCAAAAAGATACATTTATAAATATATATGTACCCAACATAGGAACACCAAAATATATAAAGCAAATATTAACAGACATAGAAGGGGAAATCAACAGCAATACAATAATAGCATGGGACTTTAGCACCCTACTTACATCAATGGATAGATTGTCCAGACAGAAAATGACACATTAGACCATATGGACTTATAGATATACACAGAACAGTCCATCCAAAAGCAGCAGAATATACATTCTTCTCAAGTGCCCACGGAACATTCCCTATGATAGATCACATGTTAGGCCACAAAACAAATCTCAATAAACTGAAGAAAATAAAATCATTTCAAGCATCTTTTCTGACCACAATGGTACGAAACTAAGAATCACTTACAAGAAGAAAACTAGAAAAACCACAAACACTTGGAAATTAAACAACATGCTACTGAAAAACTACCAGAAAAAAAAATCAAAGAAGAAATCAAAAAATACCTAGAGACAAATTAAAACAGAAAAATGACATAGCAAAATCTATGGATGTAGCTATAATGGTTCTAAGAGGAAAGTTCATAGAAATACAGGCCTACCTCAAGAAACAAGAAAAATCTCAAATAAACAATCTAACTTTACACCTAAAGGAACTAGAAAAAGAAGAACAAATGAAACCCAAGGGTAGTATAAGGAAGAAGATTAGAGCAGAAATAAATAAAATAGAGAATAAAAAGACAATAGAAAAGATCAATGAAACTAAGAGCTGGTTCTTTGAAAAGATAAATAAAATTGACAAACCTTCAGCTAGACTCACCAAGAAAATAAAAAAGAAAGAACTCAAATAAAATAAAAAGTGAAAGAGAAGTTACAACATATACCATAGAAATACAAAGGATTATAACAGAATACTATGAATAATTACATACCAACAAATTGGGCAAACTAGAAGAAAGGGATAAATTTCAAAAACATACAATCTTCTAAAGCTGAATCAAGAAGAAATTGAAAATCTGAATAGACTGATCACTAGTAAGGATACTGAAGCTAAATCTTCCCAAAAAGCAAAAGTCCAGGACCAGATGGCTTCACTGGTGAATTCTATCAAGCATTCAAAGAAGATTTAATACCTACCCTTCTTCTTAAACTCTTCCAAAAAGTTGAAGAGGAGGGAACACTCCCAAACTCATTTTAAGAAGCCAGCATCACTGGCGCCTGGGTGGCTCAGTTGGTTAAACGTCTGCCTTTTGCTCAAGTCATGATCCCAGGGTCCTAGGATCAAGTCATCCTGCATAAGGCTCCCTGCTCAGCGGGGAGTCTGCATCTCCCTCTCCCTCTGCCCCTCCTCCCCACTCATTTTCTCTCTCTCTCTCAAATAAATAAATAAAAATCTTTTAAAAAATAAAGAAGAAGCCAGCATCACCCTGATACCAAAACCAGACAAGGACAACAACAAAAGAAAATTAAAGGTCAATATCCCTGAAGAACATAGATATAAAACTCCTCAACAAAATATCAGCAAACCAAACTCAACAATACACTAAAGGATCATACACCATGATCAAGTGGGATTTACTCCAAGGATGCAAGGATAGTTCAATATCCACAAATCAATCAAAGTGATATATCACATTAACAAAATGAAAGATAAAAATGATATGATCATCTCAACAGATGCAAAAAAAGTATTTGGCAAAATTTGACATCCATTTATGATTAAAACTTCTCAACAAAGTGGATATAGAGTGAATGTACCTCCACATAATAAAGGCCATATATGACAAACCCAATGCTAATATTATTCTCAATGATGAAAAGCTGAAAACTTTTCTTCTAAGATCAGGAACAAGACAAGGAGCCTCACCCTCCCCACTTTTATTCAACATAGTATTGGAAATCCTAGCCACAGCAATTAGGCAAGGAAAAGAAATAAAGTTCATCTAAATAGGAAAAGAAGAAGTAAAACATTCACTATTTGCAGATGACATGATACTGTACAGAGGGAACCCTAAAGATTCCACCAAAAAAGCTGTTAGAACTAATAAATGAGTTCTGTAAAGTTGCAGGATACAAGATTAATATACAAAAATCTGTTGTGTTTCTATACACTAATAATAAAATATCAGAGAGGGAAATCAAGAAAACAATCCTATTTACAATTGCATCAAAAAGAATAAATATTTATGAATAAACTTAACCAAGGAGGTGAAAGACCTATACGTTGAAAACTATAAGACATTAAAGAAAGAAATTTAGAAAGACACAAATAAATGCAAAGATATTTTTGTGTTCATGGATTAGAAGAATTAATATAGTTAAAATGTCCACATTGTGATGAGCACTGGGTGTTTTACTTAACTAATGAATCATTGAACACTACATCAAAGACTTAGAAAGAAATAATTAATTTTTAAAAATCCAGAAAAAAATTTAAAAAAGAAATAAAATCTAAAGATAAATAAAATGTCCACACTACCCAAAACAATCTACAGACTCAATGCAATTCCCATCAAAATTCCAATAGCATTTTTAATAGAACTAGAACAAATAATTCTAAAATTGTATGGAACCACAAAGCCCCTTAATAGCCAAAGCAATCTTGAGAAAGAACAAAGGTAGAGGTATCACACTCCCAGATTACAAACTATACTACAAAGCTATAGTAATCAAAACAGTACAGTATTAGTATTCAAACAGACACACAAACCAATGGACCAGAATCAAAAGCCCAGAAATAAACCCACCCCTATATGGTCAATTAATATATGACAAAGGAGGGAAGAATATACAATGGGGAAAGGACAGTCTCTTCAATAAATGGTGTTGGGAAAACCAGACAGCCACATGCAAAAGAACAAAACTGGACCACTGTTTTACACCATACCCCAAAATAAACTCAAAATGGATTATTTTTATTTTTTTATTTATTTTAGAGAGATAGAGAGAGGAGGAGGGGCAGAGGGAGAGGGGGAGAGAGAATCTTAAGCAGGCTCCACACCCAGTGCAGAGCCCGATATGGGGCTCAATCTCAGGACCCTGAGATCATGACCCAAGCCAAAATTAAGAGTTGGAAGCTTAACCAACTGAACCACTCAGGCGCCCCAAACTCAAAATGAATTAAACACTTGAATGTAAGACCTGAAACCATAAAACCCCTAGAAGAAAACATAGGCAATAAGCTCCTTGATATCAATCTTAGCAATGTTTTTTTTTTTTTTATCTGACTCCAAAGGCAAGAGGAACAAAAGCAAAAATAAACAAAACAAATGGGACTACATCAACCCAAAAAGCTTCTGCACAGAGAAGGAAACCATCAACCAAATGAAAAGGCAACCTATATATTCAATAAGGGGTTAATAACCAAATATATAAAGAACAACAACTTAATAACAAAAACCAAACAATCCAGTTTAAAGATGTGCAGAGGATCTGAATAGACATTTTTCCAAAGAAGACATACAGATGGCCAACAAGCACATGAAAAGATGTTCAATATCACTAATTGTCAGGGAAATACAAATCAAAACCACAATAAGATATCACCTTCCACCTGTCAGAATGGCTAGTATCAAAAGGATAAGAAATAACAAGTCTTAGCAAGGATGTGAAGAAAAGAGAACCCTCGTGCTCTGTTGGTGGTAATGTATATTGGTGCATGACTACAGAAACAATATGGAGGCTCCTCAAAAAATTAAAAATAGAATTACCATACGATCCAATAATTCCACTTCTGGGTATTATCTAAAGAAAATGAAAATACTAATTCACAAAGATATAAGCACCCTTATGTCCACTGCAGCATTATTTACAATAACCAAGATATGGAAACAATCTAAGGGTCCAACAATGGATAAAGAAGACATGGTTTGTGTGTGTGTGTGTGTGTGTGTGTGTGTGTGTGTGCGTGCGTGCAATGGAATACTACTCAACCATAAAAAGAATAAAATCTTGCCATTTGTAACAACACAGATGGATCTTGAGAGCTATGTTATGTGGAGTAAGTCAGAGAAAGACAAATACTGCATGATTTCACTTGTATGTAGAATCTAAAAAACAAAACAAACAAACAAAACAAAGCCCAGATACAGAGAACAGACTGGTAGTTGCCAGAGGGGAGAAGGGTTGGTGGGTGTGAAAAAGATCAAGGGAACAGGAAGTACAAACTTCCAATTGTAAAATAAATGAGTCATGAGGATGTAATGTAGAGCAGAGAGAATGTAATCAGTATTATTGTATTAAATTTGTATGGTGACAGATGGTAACTAGACTTATTGAGGTGATCATTTCACAATGTGTACCAAAGTTGAATCACTATGCTGTACACCCAAAACTAATATAACATTGTATCTCAGTTATACTTCAATAAAATTCTTAAAATTAGGTAGATTTATATGTAACATGAAAATAAATCCACAATGTAATTAGTTTAAGAAAATGTTATTAAAGGGGCACCTGGGTGGTTCAGTTCGTTAAGTGTCTGCCCTCGGCTCAGGTCATGATCCCAGGGTCCTGGGATCAGAGTCCCACATCGGGCTCCCTGCTCAGTGGGGAGCCTGCTTCTCCCTCTGCTTGTGCTTGAGCCTGCCACCCCCCCCAACCCCGCTTGTGCTCGCTTTCTCTCTCTCTCTCTGACAAATAAATAAATAAATAAAATCTTTAAAATAAATAAATAAATAAATAAAATTGTATTAGTTATTAATTTTTTTAAATAGAAAATGTTATTAGAAGATATATATTATACGATTTTTGTCCTAAATAATGATAAGTATATAAAGGGAAAAAACTGGAGGGTTAGAGACTCAACAGTTGTTCTTTCTTTTTTTTTTTTTTTAAGATTTTATTTATTTATTTGACAGAGAGAGATAGAGAGCGTGCACACAAGTAGGGGGAGTGGCAGACAGAAGGAGAGGGAGAAGCAGGCTTCCCGCCGAGCAGGGAGCCCGATGCGGGGCTCAATCCCAAGACCCTGGGATCACGGCCTGAGGCGAAGGCAGCCGTTTAACTGACTGAGCCACCAGGCGCCCCAACTGTTGCTTTTTCAAGGAGATAAGATCATCGGCTCTACCTTTCTACCTTAAATACTTCTGCATTATCAGAATTCCTTTTTTACAAAGCATATATAACTTTTCTATTTAGAACAAAATGAAAATAGTTCTTTTTAATTATTTGATGAATTAAGTCCCTAACATACCTACATACAGCCACTACGTAAAATGAGCCTCTGTAACACATCGTTTTACTAGCTGCAGAGTGCAGCAGCTATGAATTGAGTATACATTATGCTTAATTTGTTTAAGTGATTCTCCATTACTGGATATTTAGATTGTTTCCAAATTTTTGCTACTATAAGCAGAACTTAGATGGAAATCCATGGGGCTAAGTATTTGCACATATTCTTAATGTTTCCTTAGAATAAATTCCTAGAAGTGGAAGGGTAAGCACAAGATGTGGGCACATCTAAGGACTTTTGACCCATATTGCAAAATTATCCCACAAAATGTCAATGCCAATTTACTTTCCAAACTGTAATGTGGGAGGGTAGCTTTTTCCCTTTAGTAATTCTCAATAGTTAGTAATATTCAACCCTGAATATTACTATCTTTTCTCCAATTTTTAACAATTTGGTAAGCAAAATGACATTTTTTAGTTTATATTTCCTTAATTATTAAGGAAAATGTCATGATTCATATTCACTTATTGGCTATTTGTTACTACCGTGTGATCTGCTGGTTGGTATCTCTTGCCTGCTTTTCTACTCGGATCTTCTTTCTGGTGTGTAAGAATTCTTCATATTTTAGCCCTTGTGTCATTAAGGCTAATAAGTGTCATTTGTCTTTTAGTTTTGGTTAAGGTTTTATGTTCAGAAACTTTTTTTAAAAAGATTTATTTATTTTAAAGAGAGAGAGAGTAGGGAGGAGGGGCAGAGAGGAGGGAAAGAATCCAGAGCAGACTCCCCGCTGAGCGCAGAGCCTGCCGTGGGGCTTGATCTCAGGACCCTGAGATCCTGACCTGAGCTGAAATCAAGAGTCAGACACTTAACCAACTGAGCCACCCAGGTGCCCCTGTTCAGAAACTTCTAATTGGTATAAATTTTTTCAACAATAAAATGCACTTGGAATTCCAAATTACTGACTTGTAAATGGGCATTTGAAATACGACCATGTATATTGGCCACTTTATCACTGGTTTTCATATCTTTTCAACGAAAGCTCCTTGAAGGCACAAGTCCAAGGGATGGCAACTAGCACACAGCCCAGAACAGAACTCCAAAATGCTGGAGATGAAAACAATACTGTGTCTGGGATTTGCTTTGAAACAGTCCAGTTCGGGGTGGGAGATGAAAACAAGACAGAAATCAAACAGAATCAGCCACACGTTAGTAATTGTTAAAGCTGGGTAACGGGTACATGGAGTTCATTATACTATTATTTCTTTTTGTATATTTGAAGATTTCTGTAATCAAAAGGATTTTTTTTTCTTCTTCTTTTTTTTTTTTTTCCTTTATGGATTGGCCACTAGCATCACGGTGAGGACTTCTGGAATAACAATGGTGATGAATATGAATTACACAAACATCAAGGCCACTTTTTATAGCATAAAAATGTTAAAAGCCCAGGCTTTGAAATTAGGTAGGGCTGGGTACAAACCCTTTCCAGTGTAAGTGACCTTGAACCAGTTTTTCAACCTCTCTGAAACTTAGTTTTCCTTTATAAATAAGGGTATTAATAACTACCTCAAAGGGTTCCAGTGAAGATTAACGGCTCTAAAACTTGGTGCCTCGCACCAAGCAGCACTCCGCAGAGTAGCCATCATTATTACTCAGTGATGCACCGGCTTGACAGGCTCCAGCCAACATTTCCTGGTGGTGTTAATCCAATACCCTTCCACTACAGCTGAGCTTTCAGTTAATCGGTTTGGGCAGCAATCTGACAACTGCTTGGCAGAGGACTTGGCAGAACAGATGTCAGGAATTACGTTCCTGACACCAGAAGAGAAAACAGATAAGGCCATAGGAAAGGACAAAGCGCTTAACTCCCAACCTGACTCAGCAGGTCCCCAGAGAGCCTGAACTCCACATTCCAAGGATGCAGTCAAGAACAAGAGTGATGACAACAGCGGGTCATTCAAAACTTTGACCAGACACTATCATCACCTGGGGAGCTTAAAATAACACAATGTCTGGGGCCCACTCCCAGCCTTTGGGGTGTAGACTAGGTATCAAGGTTTTTCAAAGTCGCACGTGACCTAACGTGCACCACCCTGCTGTGTGGGTTGGGGTTCGGGCTGGGGAGGGAAGAGGACAGGGCAAACAAAGAAGAGAACAGAGACCACTGCATCCCATGTGAACCCCATTAAAACCAGCCCACTCATGTGGTCCCAAGCTGTGTCCCATGCCAAACAAATCCAGTCCTATTAGGGTCCCCTTGCTCCCTCCATAAACTTCAAGAGCCCATTACCATATAATAATTCACAGGGCTAAAATATGGTAATAACGTCAGGATGCGTGCCTATCAATATTCTAAAGAATATTAAAGTAACACAGCTGGTCTCTGGATGTTGGTCTTAGAAAACAAAACAAAAAAGTCCGGCTAAGCGATAGTGGAGGCTGGGGGAGGGAGAAAGCACTCTGTCTCACAGCCTTCAGGCAGCCTGTCCCTGTTACTGAAGCACACTCAAAGAAGCAGGCTCCTTTCGTGAAGTTATTTCAGCGTCTTTGATCAAGGGAAAAAGCACATCCATTTCAATCACCGTAACGGGGATGAGCGGGCTGTCGGGCCGCCGGCTGCCCACCACGGCGAGCCGGCCTCGGGCTTGCAGACACATGGCAGTGCTTAGCGTGTCAAACAAACGAAGGGGCTCTTGACTGTCTATCCAACCTCTGTTGAACCTCAGGGGCCCCCTCATTTAGCAATTCTGCCCGGATTAATCTGGAAGTTCCTTTGCCGGCAAACACCACCTGGTCAGGACCGGCCTCGCCGAAACCAAAGCTGACCTGTCTGTCACGAGGCGGAACGCACTTCAGAACCAGAAGGGCAGGAGTCAACCTTCTCACGAGCAACACACGGAGGTGACACAATTGTACAGAAAGGGAAAAATGACGGCCATCAACTTCGCCTCCTCCCTACGACCTCTATTCCCCACCCCCGCCCCGTTCTCGGCCCCAAACTAAGTTGAGAGAGGTCTGATTTTCTCCCCTACACGTGATTTCTCAGCAGTGCAGTTTCAAACATATACACAAACATCCCCTGCCTTCTTTTCACCAGAATACATAATAAATAAAAAATGGAGGAAGGGAAAGTTCAAGAAAAGGTTTTACTTTCCTTAAGCGACATCATCCGTAACATCTTGGGAAGATGTGAGGAGTAGCACCAGAGTGGATATGGGGATAATGCTGATGAAAATGCAGGATATTTAAATAGCATCTATGTGTTCCAAGTGTTGTTCATGCACGAACGCATTTAAATCCTCACCACAGCCCCATGAGATAAGCTATAGTATACTCCTATTTAATAACAATCATAACAATAGTAACATATAATAATATGTACAATGTAATGACTATGATTATGTATGATAATGATGGCAATCATAATCTCGTGCTACCTGTGTTTTAGAAACAGTTGTGCCAACTTCAACGTGGCCAACATTACTTTTACACAAAGCACTAACCAGAAGACCATGCAGGATGAGAGGTGGGACTGCCCAAAAGGCAATTTTTAAATCTGAGTGCATGCATACACGTGCATGCATGCACATGCATGTGTGTGTGTGTATACACGCACACACACACACACGCACACACTCCAAGAATCATGGTACAATGTGTACTCAAAGGGAGCCCTGCTTCGTTCAAGCACTAGGGGTAGGAAGAAGGGGAGTGCAGAAGGGGTAGAAATAAACAGTGAAGGGATTACCAGGGTTGCCCTTGGAAACTGGCAGGGATAAGAAAAATAATCAGCCTGCATTTGACAGAAGAGAAAAACGGAGACAGCCAGCAGGGAGGACGGGGACCAAGCAATGCTGGTTTCCTGGCTCGGACTTCCATGCCCCTTTTCAGGACCCACTGCCAGCTGGCAAGGGATGGCATGGGGGGCCCAGGAGGGGGAGTGCAGGCACCAGAAGGTAGCACAGGGGGGTGTCAAAGAGCCCTCAGCAGTTTCCCAGAAAGCAAAGGCTCTGAGGGGCCCTCCCACTCTCAAGCACCTCCCCTCGGCCTCAGTCCAGGAAATGGGTCTGAGAGACTTGGCCAAGGCCTCACCTGGGTAAAGGAGCCGTCTTCGCTGCACTCCGGGACAAACACCGCCTCCTGCGGCTTCTTGGCTTGCTCCAGGGCCTGAGCCCGCTCCAGGCGACACTTGCTCTGGCCAGCGTCTATAAGAGGAGAGGAGGCGCGAGGTTCATACTCCGCTTGAATCCACACTGGAGCCATGAGACAAAATGGCTGCCCAGTACTAGGAAAGCTGAGGGAAAACCTCTCTGCAGATGGGTGAGCCCCCATACCTCCAACTGGCTTTTCTACCAACACAAGGGCAGTGGCTGGTACGTGATGCTCAGCCACACCTTCCTCTTAGTGTTATTCTTAGAAAAGTTGGGGAGGTGCATTTATATCAGATTCTGCTTATGTTTTTTTTCTCCCAAGTACCCTTAGCGCCTCCCATGGGAAAAAAAAGTCCCACCTCTATTATTTTTCACTGGGCTTATTGAAAAAAATTGCAAGCCCAAGGGGTCTCAAAGATGTTTTAGAGTTCCAGAATTGCAAGCACTTTCTTTGGAAGATCAGAAGCTCTAGGGCAGCCTGTTTCGTCTCACACAATTCCTACAACAGCTCTAAGCAGCCCAGGGATCGCTAACGCAAATATCTACAGGGCAGAGGAACGTGATATAAATTAGGGAGCCGAACCAGGTGTGCAAAGAGTGGCACTCAGCTTGGAGGTACCACAATTAGAGAACAGCCCTCCCCCCCAAAGGAGGAAGCTGCCACCCAGGTCTAGCCATGTGTTTCCCTGTGGAATACTGGAACACAGACCTAATATGAGCTTCCAATTATTTATGAGAAGTACAAAAATCCAGATTTTTATGTTGAATCTCTCCATTTTTAAATGTTGTCTCAAATGTTTTTAATATTTTTAAACATACGAGCAGCCCAAACAAAATACATCTGTTGGCCAACAATTTGGAAGCCCTCCTTATTCAGGAGCCAACAATAACGTCTTGCTATTTTAAGCATCTCCATTTACAAAAATAAAAAATAAAAATAAATAGCTCTAGCCAGATAGCAGCCCATCTCTCTAAGCCCTAGCCTGGTGGCAGTGTTTGAAAGACATCATCGTGCTCATTCCTTCGGGTAGGCCCGTTCTCCTTCCCCTCTTCCCCAATGGGGAAACACAAGGAACACAAGTAACAGACTCATTCTCAGCCTCCCCCACGGACAGCGCCCCATGCAGGGCACGGTGGTGCCTGGGAGCCTCCTCTCTGCTGGGTGGATGTGCACATACTCACCTTTGCATCTGCCTCGATGTACCACACCCAGGGTTGGGTCTCTGCACTTGGCTCGCTGGTACTCACACATGGACTCATAGGACCTGCCGTCGGAGGCACAGATGGGTTTGGGTTGAGTCCTGGAGCAGTGGAGGTTGCACTGAGGGTCACGGTCGCTTATGAGGAACTAGGTTGGAGAAAAGTGAAAGGGTGTCGAGGTTACTTTTGCAAGAAAAGTAAGGGTGAATCCATGTCTCACAATACTAGTTTGCCTGGGGGAGCAAGTCCAGAATAAACCCAGTTATTAAACCCTAGAAGTGGAATGGAGCCACAAAGTCTAACCAAGGAAAGCATCCCGTGCTAAATAATTCACAGGCAGGATCTCCTTAATCCTCGCAACAGCCCTGTGAAATAGGAACTATTTGTTTCGCAGATAAAGAAACTCCAGCCAGAAAGAGGTAACTGGTCCAACGTTACATAGCTATAAGTGATAGATTTGAACGTAGATCAGTCAGAAGTCAAATCAAAGCTTTCACCACCAGGATATTCAGCCTCTCCATCCTTGCACGTGGCCACATGACCCTGTTTGGGTACTTCCCCAAATCAGGAACTCACTAGCAATCTCTACATTCCATCTTTGGAGAGTTTAATTTATTAGAAAGTAGTTTGGAGACCCAACTCGATCACCCTTCAATTTCTGCCTACTGCTCTCTGGCAAAATACAAGTGATTTTCTATGAGAAAGGGATTTCCTGATTTAAAAAGATAATAATCATCAAATTGGGAAATACTGGGTTAAACAGGTTTCTTTTTTTTTTTTAAGATTTTATTGATTTATTTATTTGAGAGAGAGAGAGAGAGAAACAGCATGAGAGGGAAGAGGGTCAGAGGGAGAAGCAGGCTCCCCACTGAGCCAGCAGCCCGATGTAGGACTCCATCCCGGGACTCTGGGATCATGACCTGAGCCGAAGGCAGTCACTTAACCGACTGAGCCACCAGGCGCCCTGATGGTTTCTTTACTGCAGGACTTCTCAGACATCTTTGGTACGTTCTTACGCATCATTATAGCAGCAAATTGTGTGCTACTCCTCCCATTTTGCTAATTCCCTCCCCTTGAATCTGGACTAGCCTCAGCAATTTGACCAATAACATGCTGTGGAAATGAGGTTTTGGGACTTGTGAGCTTTACAGTTTCCTCCCAGGCCTGTTGCAACACTCACTCTGGGGAAACTCAGCCACCATGCAGGAAGCCAAACAACCCTGAGACCGCCACACTATGAGGAAGCCCAAGCTAGCCTGTGACAGAACCATGGGCAGAGATGCCCAACCAACCCAGGCACAGAGACCAGTGAGTGAAGAAGCCATTCGATGAGTCCACCCCCCACTATCTGATTGCAGCTACCGGATAAAAATAAGTAATTGCCTGAGACACCCCAAGTGAGAATTGCCCAGCTGAGCCCAGTCAACCCATGGAGCTGTAAGGGACAATAAATTGTGCTAAGCCATCCAGTTTCATGGTATCTTGTTACACAGCAAGAGATAAGCAGATCAAGGGGCACGTAGGATGATGCATCTCCCACTTACTTATTAGACCATGAACCCTTTTGTCAGTGAACCCCTGCTAGCAACTATAGGATATAGCTGGAAAATAATTGGATCATACACTAATCCATGAACTTCTGTTGAATAACCTGTGATTAGGCTGCATGGGCCTTGAGAGCTGGATCCATGCTTATCCACCCTTAAATAGCAGAGTTGTAGGTCCACTCAAGGCTCTCTACCAGTACAAGTTGACAGAATGCATATCCCACAATAATGCACGGCAATGTCATGGGCACACCTGGCTATTGGTGATACTTGAGTTGACTGAATAATCACGCCAAGCTCATAGGGTTTAGGGAAGGTGTGAGTACAACCCCTGTTTCAGATGTATCTTGAGGCCCTTTGTGCAAAGCAAATAAATGAGAACTTGACCCTTTTCCAGAACAGCAGAGGGAGTCTGGGGGCAGCATCACCCCCTTCAAGGGAGCACTAGGAACACACCCCCCCATACTGGCCAAATTCCCAGAGTGTCCAAGCCCATCCACTAGCACACAGACTGCCTCCCAACTATAAAACCAGTCCCTTCCACTACCCTGACCTCACACCTGGGTGCTGGCTGCTCAGCACAGGGAGGGAGCAGCTGAGGGCTGAAACCATGCCGGCCTCCTCAGGATGGACAGTGCAACTTGTCTTCCCTGGAGACCCTCGGGGCTCCCACATGCACGGTTCAACCTGAGTCCTGCCCAAGGCCAGAGGGAAATGTCCTGATAGTGTCTCATAATAGAGTCTAGTGTTCTGGGATTGAAGCCAATACTAGAGAGAGCCATATCCAGAGGAAGCCCACTACCTCCCAGGCTGCCACACAGAGGGAAGAGTTTAAGCTCACTAGATAGCGGCCAGGGGTGGTATCATCCACACCTCAACCCTGCATGGCATCCCCAGCCTCACTCCCCTCAGGCTGCCCCTGCTTTAAACCCTAGAGCAGTGTCCCATCACCCTGGGGACCTTCACACGGTCTCCTAGGCCTGGCAGAATCTGACCCTGGGGCCCCTTCCCTGGCCTCAGCTCTTACGGCCTCGTCCCCACCTTGCTCACCACTGCTCAGGTACACGGGACTGCCTTCCATTTCCCAAATGAGCTACATTTGTTCCTCCCTCCAGGCCTTTGGACACACTGTTCCTTCTCCCTCCCCTCCCACCCCTACTTCAGATTTTGGCTCATATCATCTCTTTTAGGAGGCTTTCCCTGACTCTCACAGATGAGCACAGGTCCCCTATAATACCGTCTCACACCTCACTTTTCCTTCACGGCACTTAACAGTTTGTGATGATGAACTATATGATCTGATTAACAATGGAATCCCCAACTCTGAAACCTGCAAAGACAAGGAGAATGTCTATCTTGCCTGTGAATACATCCCCAGCATCTAGAACAAAGCTGGGACATTCCAGCATTTGAAGGATGAATATGATCTTGTAGCAGCATCTCCCACATGGCATTACCTCCAGACCAGCTGGTGCAATGTGACAGGTCCGGCCTGTGGGCTCCTGCCACCCCAGGAGGTCACTGGGCCATGCTCCCACCCCCTGTCCCCCCTACATTACATGGTGGGCAGAGGTCTTCCACAGCTTCCTGCCCCAGCTCCACCTCAAAATTTAAGTTGTCTCTGAGATTGAGAGGTGGGTCTTTTCTCTCCTACCCCACCCGGACCTCTCTGCCACTCCAGGCCTCCCCATCTACCACCGACGGTGCACCATGGAAAACTTGGAACGCAAAAGTCCAGCTGAATGAGGCGGGCTTGGGAAGCCCTGGTCACAGGCTCCTGAATGGGCACAGGACACAGGTGGCTGCAACCAGCAAAGCTGGCCTCAAACGTCTCTCTTCCTCCTTCTGTGTGGCCCTCCCAGACCCATTCCTAACTTGTCTGTGGCCTAGAAATGCAGCCAGACCTGGCTCTGTAATTTCGCCTGGTGAAGAGCCAGCCCCCAGCCAGAGGTGGCATTGGTATCCTCCCGCCCAGGCTTCCAGGCCAACCTGTGACCCCAAGACTGTCCGAGAGCAGGTCAAGTCGCTGTTGTTATCACATGACTGTTTTCTCACCTGTGGATCCACGCACTACTTACCTGAAGTGACACCTGCTCGTAAGACCTACCTTGTTAGGTTATTTTGCCATGGGAATCAGCAGGGGCCAAGGAGAAACATGCCCTTTTTTTCTCATGATCACACAAGGACAGAACTATCTGTAACTTCTAACGCCTGGGAAAACCAAGGAACTCATCCTTGGTGACAAAGGGATTTGGGTGGCCAGACCTTAAGTCTGAAGAACAATAATAATAAAAGCTGATAGTTAGGTATCACTTATGACACGTTAACTAATTTCACCCTACGAGGCAGGGTAAGTTACAATCCTCATTTTTACAGACGAAGAAACCAAAGCCCGGTGACCCCTCCAAGCATGTATGTGTGAGTGCTGGATCCGACACCCACAGCCTGGCTCAGAGCTCTGCTTCCAGCTACGCCAAAACCGCCTTTTTCATGATTACAGAGCAAGGCTGCAAGTAGGAGCTCTGACCCAGCTGCAAAACGGGATTCCGAAAGTCAAAACCGTTTACCGAGAGCCTACTGTGTGCTAGCCGCCAACCGCTGGAGACCCAGACAAGACAGGCCTGCCTTCTGGGCACTAGAAGCCTAGTGGGAGAAGCTCCTCACAGGGCCCTTGTTCACCTTAAAAAGCAGGGATCGGAAAAGACAAAGTGTCTTTTCAAACTCAAGGAGATTGCCCTGTTCTCTCTTCCTCAGCTCACGGGAGAGGAGAGCTGTGGGCGTCTCCGTGGCATTGAACTACAAGCCATAAATTTGGTTTGGAAATGGCTAGCTCTGGGCTGACAGAGACACTATGGCAGCCATGCCAGAGACCAGCTTAATGACTGGGGGAACATTCTGTCTGCAAATAGACAGGTTAAAGAGCTTCAGAAGAAGCCCCACCTACCCCAACACATGGAGATCCTTCCCACCTCCACAAGGGCTTCCAAAAGGTTCCATCTAGAAATTACTGGTCCCTGAGGCCAAGTAAAAAAGTTCCGAGACAGCATGGGGCCATTGCTAAAAGACTGTCTTCCACCGTCTGTGGTGTCTCATTTTCATCTGTTTTAGGAACTGTGTGTATTTGTGGTTGTTTAAAAAAAAAAAAAGGCGATGAGTTCTATAAAATGGGCTTTTAATAGGACGTCTATGCCCTAATACGATCACCCAAACCTCCAGGGCCCGAGGGGACTACTTGGAGTCCACAAATACTGCTTATTCAGCCATCCATTCACGTACTTTTGTCTTCAACAAGCCTGT
The DNA here is from genome assembly GCF_004348235.1 of Phoca vitulina. Lineage (NCBI taxonomy): Eukaryota > Metazoa > Chordata > Mammalia > Carnivora > Phocidae > Phoca > Phoca vitulina. The sequence continues at coordinate 41,092,861 of NW_022589710.1, read as the reverse complement.
ACTATGCACCCAGCACTGCGTGAGGCCTGGCAGGCAGGAACACAACCCACACAGTCCTGCCCCCACGGGGCTTGCACTCTAGGGTGGAGACAAGTGAGCAGACAGTGGCCGCACAGCAAGGGGACAGGAGACTGCAGGACCCAGAGAGGACTTAATCCTAGGGACTCTGCAGTGCTAAAAGCCACGCAGTCCAGCAGAACTTTCTGTGATGGAAACATGTTCTTTATCTGTGCTGTCTAATACAGTGGCCACACACCACGTGTGGCTATTAAGCACTCAACTGTAGCTAATGCAACCGAGGAACTAAATTTTTAGTTGCATTTAATTTTAGTTCACTTAAATTTGCATAGCCACGTGTGGCTAGGGGCTACCATATCCAAGAGCACAGCTATAGAGGGGGAGAGAGAGAGGCTCATCCTCCCTGGAAATTCTCCTAGTTGAGCCAAGCTAAGACCCATTGGACCAAGGCAAAAAAGAAGCAGAGCCTGAGGATAAAAATCGGTTCAATACTTATTGATCAACAGCACCACATCCCAGGAGTTCCTCAGTGTACCTGAAGTCATGAAGGTGGCTTTTTCCTCTCTACTGCGGGAGTCAGGAGCTCAGGCTACAGGTCCCAAGTGCCAACGTGTGGCCTGAGTCAGTTCGCTCGGCACACAGACCAAACTCAGAGTCTGAGTCACCCTGCGGGAACCTGAACCCCCGAGCCACAGACGTCTGCTGTGGGCTCGAGAGCAGCCATAGTTAAAGGAAGGTTTTGGTGCTTGGCGGGTGCAAGCTGTCTCCCCAGCTAGACAAAGCATGGACCATTTCTCTTGGGGGTAGGGGGGCATAGTATTTTCATAAAAATCCTCGCATACATTCCCTTCCTTCTTTCTAACCAAAAGACAACAAAAACAAAACAATTATGCTAAATATGATTGTGTAATACGGAAGCCAAACAAAAGGGGCCAGGACAATTGTGAGTTTGCAATCATCTGCTACTCCCACCCTCTCTCCTTGGGGAGTGAATGATTCCAAAGCAAACACACAGCAGTTTGTGTCCTGCTCACATTTGTAAAGTAGGACAAGCACTTGAAATACACATCAACAATCCCTCCTTCCTAGTGGAAAAGTAAGCTACTGACTGGGGGCTGTCTTCTCCATAGAGGAGACGGAGGTAGATGAAATCAGTGTCAGACCAACAACCCCTTCTGTCTGAAACGCACCCATGCCCATCTTAGCCTTCAGGCTCCAGCAGAGTAGAATGCAAACCCTGCCACAGCTTTTGCACAGAGAGGCCACGCCGGTACCACAAGCCGTGCCAGGTTTCACTGACTGCCAGGTTTCCATGACAATACAGGGAACAGCAGAGGCAGCCTAAAGTTCCATCTAGGAGATGTTCGATCCTTTATAATATGGAGTTGGCCTTGCAGTCTTAACTTCCACCTGTACCATGCTGATTTAACCAGTATCTGAAATTCTAAATTGGCATTTTCCTGCTAACAGGCTTATCTCTCAGTTTTTCCCAGGCATAGAAGAGGGGGCAGGAGCCATTATAAACAACCAGGGCGCTGGCCCAGCCACTGGGCTTAGAAATGTGAAGGCCACCATTTGGAGTGGCAAGAGGCATTCCCCTTTATGATATCAGGTTCAAAAATCACAGGCCAAACTCAACGGATCTGAGGTTTCTCTTTAATAAATGTGCACATAACACAGCTTCTGCTACTCACTTTTAATATTTTTGCTTTGCTTCTCTGTTGCTGCAAAGCAAACCACCCCCGTACTCGGTGGCTTTAAACAACTAAGCATTTCTCTCAAGTCCATGGGTTGGCTGGGCTCAGCTGGAAGGTTCTTCTGCTCCACGTGGTGTCAACTGGAGTAACACACTTGGGCTGCATTCAGCTGGGAGCGGGGCTGGGCCTTGAACAGCCCCTGTTGCGTCCCTCACTGGAGCCTCGGTCGGAGAGTCTGAAATAACTAGGCAGGCTAGCAGGCTAGGAAAGCCAGCAGGCTTTCCTCGTTTATCCATGATGATTTCGTTCGGTCCTTTATCTCTGGCCTAGATGTCTGACCGTACCACCAACCTTTTCTCCCCGTTCCAGTTCAAATTCCATACTGCACGGAGGTTACATCCTGAAGAGCAAACATTTCCATGTTTAAACATCACCATTACTTAGCTCCTTGGAGCTCCTGCGGCCTCGTGTTCATACTTCCACCCAAGCCCTCAACACACTGCACCATCATTTGTGTGTTCACATGCGTGTGAAGGACTGCCTTGTCCCTCTGTGCATGTGCAGGGCCGAACGCAGTGCCTCATCTACGGCAGCGGTCCAACACAGGTTTGACAATGAATGGAGTGACTGTCAAACCTTAGCAAAAACATATCTTGGATAAAAAAAGCTCCTTTTTTTTTTTTATCATGTACTGTGAAAAGAGATATTCTTTGTTCAACGACTACCAAAAGCTTAAAACTCTCAAACACAGAGAGTAATGTAAGCTGTTTGTTCTCTTCTTTCCTTTTAAGGAACATCTATTAGATAAGGAAAGCCATACATTAAACACAGGATTTTTCCCTTGAATTAAAGGAAAAGAAATCACAAAGACATTGAAGGGAATGTACCGGAGTGGCTGAGATAGGACCCATATACCCACGGCAGATATCATCATTAGGTAGCCAAGTGAGGCTGGCCCAGTGGGAATCCTCCTCACACAGGCCCCCGAAGCCTTCCTACTACCCTGCAGATAAGTCGTCCCCTCCATAAAGTAGGCAGTAAGCTGAGAGGCTCGGGCTTGCTGTGCCTGAAATGAGTATGTGTCAAGAGAAAACTCTGATAATCTAACAGCCAATGTGATTTACACTCTGGTTTGTCTTGCAGCCACCTTGTGCACGCACTTGACTAAGAACAACTGCCAGATGATAAAATGGTATCAGTGATTCATTTATTATATGTCAGGTTTTTGACACCCTGAATTCGCTTTTCCACAGAATTAACATTGTAAGCCATGGCCAGTCTCCAGGCCCAAACAGTGAAGTGCTACTTGGAAGGAGTGGCAAGGGGAGTGATCCCTACCCGTTTACCTGCTGTGTCGGTGACGAGCACAGTGAATGCCCCTCATGCCCGGGCCCCCAGTTAGCCCCACAGCTCTGCTCCTTCCTGCCGTGGGACTCGCTGGCCCTGGGAGAGTTCCTTCTCCCTGGACTGGGCCCCAACCTCATACCTCCTCTTCAGCCTTCCAATCTCAGTGCAAACGCTGCTTCTTTGGGGCACTGACTTCCCAGATGGGACCCCTGTGACGAGTCTCCTGTGTCACAACTGCAATTCAATGACCAGCAGTTTAATTGTACATTTCTTGCCCAGGCACCAAGATCTGGGGGCCACACCGCTGGATCCCTTGTGCCCAGCAGGGGCCTTGCCTGAAGCGGGCACTCAAGAAATACTAACTGTGGGCGCCTGGGTGGCTCAGTTGGTTAAGCGACTGCCTTCGGCTCAGGTCATGATCCTGGAGTCCCGGGATCGAGTCCCGCATCGGGCTCCCTGCTCAGCAGGGTGTCTGCTTCTCCCTCTGACCCTCCCCCCTCTCATGTGCTCTCTCTCTCCTCTCATCCTCTCTCAAATAAATAAATAAAAATCTTTAAAAAAAAAAAAAAAAAGAAATACTAACTGATCCGATGAACGAGGACAAAGCCGAGGCCCAGCCAGGCCAAGCAGGTAAGTGGCAGAGCATTCTTCATGTCTGCCTCGAAAGGGCCAGGTGGGGCTCCGCTGTTAGCTCTGGCAGCGGCAGCCGGGGTCTTCGGCGGTGGCCCTTCGGTGGGCAGGAGAGGAGAAGGGTCCGCAGGCAAAGCAAGCTTGCCTAAGGGAGGGATATTTTTCCCGGCATGTTTGTAAGTCAAAGTCCAGCTCAAGCTTTTAGAGCTCAGGCACCACAAAGCATTTCTGGGAGGTAACTCTGCTTTTGAAAGGAGAAAAAAGCCGCTCCCGGAGCCAGGGCCTGGAACAAGCAGTAGAGAACTGCATTCCAGACGTCTAGCTGCAGCTCAGCCTCTGACTCTCCGACCAGGGACTATCCACCTCTTGTCACTTGCTTCACCAGCTGCAAAACCCCACTTTAGTCTTTTTCCCCAGGGCCTGCACGTCTTTGGGAACGAAGAGCAATTTCACATTAAAACGTCAGTCACCCACCCGCTATCTAATCCATCATCTGCTTGGAAAATCCACATCCCGATTTCTGCCAGCTCGCTCTCACCCTTCCCTGACCCCACAGCCACTGCATTTACACAGGTGCAAAGGAGGGTCTTGATCTAGTGGCTTTGGAGTGGGGCGCGAGAAGATGGAGGGGGGCAGATAAGGGAGGTCAAAGGGAAGGGGAGGTCTGCAGCCACGGTGGTGTCTGCTCTTCTTCGACACACCTTCACCGCAGGGCCTGACAACAGCACGCCCCCGATTAAAGGGCTTTTCACGCTGCTGAGGGAAAGCAGACGTCCCCCTCCAGCTGTTCGGCAGCTGGAACCACTTCTGTTGTTTTAGCCAGGAGAGGCCTGACCTTTGTCACCCGGCCCCCTCCCCAAGAGAGGAATTTAGTGGTCACCCACCCCATCTACTCAGTTTCCCCCCTCCACTGTGCCCCCCACAGCGATGGGGATGACCGGTCAGGACCCCGGGGAGAAGGTTGTCGTAGGTCAGGTGCCACCGCGGGGGGACAGGAGGGGACGGAGGGTCAGCGGGTTTGACAGAGCAGCTGGGACCCTCGGTCCAAAGAGGCACTAATAAGGCTGCAAAGGTAGGGCTGACTCAGATGCTGGCAGTTCGCACAGACCCGTCCACACCCCGTGCATGCCCCCTGCCCGGCTACGAGAAAGGCGGCGCAGATAAAGTGTGGGTTAGGGTCCACGTTATCAAATTTCAAAAAAAAAAAAAGGAAGCATGATTGTAACTGAAAGAAGCCAGATTCAAAAGCCCACATACTGCATGACTCCATTTATATGACATTCTGGAAAAGGCAAAACTATTCAGGTATCAGTGATTGCCCGGGACTGGAAGGAGGAGGAGAAGGGTGAGAGAATGGGGGTGGGGAGAATATTCTCTATCTTGGTTATGTTGGTGGTCATACAACTACATAAACATTAAAAATCATAAAAGTGTAGACCTAAAAAATTACACTGTAAGTAAGTCATACTCCATAACCAAAAATAACCATAAAACTAAAGAAAAATAATGCCAAAGCATGTTTGTTTTGAATGGCACATCAGGCCTCCCATAGGCAGTCAAAGATGTTTCTGGAGATTTCTCTGCCCACTCCATCAATTACCAGGCATCGTGCTAGGTGCAGTGGGGTTTATGAAAAAAAGCAAGAACAAAGGCCCTGCCCTCCAAAGCTGAGCTAGTTGCAAAGACTTGCATCTTTGCTCCATAGGGACTGCATTTGCAACACCAGCAACCAGGAAGCAAAGCCTCAGTCACAGACAAAAGGATAGTGTGTTTGAAAACGGGATGCCAAGAAGCCCAAGATGTGGTATAGCTAACTCTTTAAAAAAGAGAGAGGGAAAAGAGGAGAGGAGAGAAAAGAAAGAAAAAAGAGGCATCCATTCAGCAAAGAATTGCTGAGCACCTAGTATGCCCCTGGGCTCTGCTGAGTGCTAAGGACAGAGCAGCTACCCCCCTGGTCTGTGGGGTCAGAGTAAGAAGTGCATTCAGACTAGAAGGATCCAGGAGGATTTCTCAGGGAAGGGGCCATCAAGGGGATTATAACGGATCTCCACAACAGGGAGGGATGTCAGGAAGGCATCCTAAGCAACAGGGACAGGTACACAGAAGCAAACTAGTTTTTATTTACTTTTATTTTATTTTATTTTTTGGATTTTATTTATTTATTTGAGAAAGAGTGAGCAAGTGAGCGAGAGAACACAAGCAGGGAGGAGGGAGAAGCAGGCCTCCCACCGAGCAGGGAGCCCAACGCTGGGCTCGATCCAGGACCCTGGCATCATGACCTGAGCCAAAGGCAGACGCTTAACAGACTGAACCACCCAGGGGCCCTGCAAACGTGTTTTTAAGAATAGATTAGGAATGACCACTTAGGGAGAAATAAAGCTCTAGGGCCAGGTTGGGGACAAGAACATGGAGGGTCTTGAAAATTCCCAGTTGTCTTTTTTTTTTGTCTTTAAAAAACTGGAAGCCAGTGAAGGAAGTAAAAGACAAGGTCAGACCTGAGCTATGGAAATCCCTGGCAAGGGTATGAAAGACCACAGAGACCGATCAGGAAATTATGAGAGCCGCATGCAGCAGCAAGGGAGAAGAAGGGGCGTACTGGGGCCAAGGAAGTGACCGGGTAGTACTGTTGGATGAGCTAAAAGCACCAAGAACCAAATAGCTGTCTGTGGGGAGGAGGACTGCTGCCCAGAGCAGGGCTGTCTGTGAACCCCATCACAGCCCTGCTGGACTCCCACAAGGTGAGGAAGAGACATGTGGGGTGCCACAAGTAGGCGTGTTGGCAAGGAAGAAGAAATGGAGGGCGAGTGGAGGCAAAACTACCTTCTTGAATGTGTGGAGTCCTTACAGCTCAAAAACCGTTTCGGTGTCGGCCCTCCTTGGTCACCAACAGGGCATCAGCCTTTCGATCAGGGGCAAACAGCATTTATGCTAGTCTCCTGCTTGCAGTCCAAGTCACTACAGATGAGCCCGCAGAACTCATGCAGTGAGGGCGTGGACAGTCAATTGCCCACCCCACCCCCACCCCTTGCCCCCACCAGCATAAATAAAAACCCCATCACTCCAAATCAAATAAACACAGCATTCTCCAGGACCCAGGACCCAGGACCCAGATTTTTTCAATTCTCCCAGCCCACAAGCACTGGGAAAAAAATAAGTAAAGGTTAAGTTCATGGTTAACAAGAAGCAGCAAAGTGGTCTTATATTCGGACGGTACCCAAGACATGGTGGGTTACAAGACAGAACTCAGACTTGGATGCAAAGCCAAGAAGACAGGGAAGGAGCTCTTAAGTGCCTGTTTGGTCTTAGATGCCCAGCCCTTCATCCCAGTGACACACACATTGGGTAGTAAGGATCTGCTACATTGGCACTATCTCTCCACCTGGCAGGAATGATTTATTCCGCCAAGGCTAGTGGCTCCTTCCGAAGTTATCCCGAATATTCTCACAGGCTCTGCCCAGTGACATGCTCCAAGTTTTCACTGGGTGTTGCTATGCGTGGAACTATCTAATAAGTCACTGAACATGCTGGTCAGTGGCAGTGGGACCCAGACACGACTCCTGCACACCCTGGCCCTGCCCCACCATACTCTGTCCCACTGTCACTACTAGCCTTCTATGCCCAGGGATATGTGATGTGTGTTTTACACCCCGGGGAACGAGCGAGGAGATTGGTCAGGATCGGACTTGCCGACTATGGGGGTGGTGGTAACTGGGGTTGGGCCCCATAAACCTGGGTGCTGGGCAGTGACTGAGCCCCTCTGTTTGGAAGGACAAGGTCCCAAACAAAATTGTTTTCACAGGAGACTGGATGGGACTCTGGGCAAAGTGGGAGGTACAGAATCTGAAAAGGATGTTCAAGAGACTCAAGATCACTTTGAGAGATTCTAGGCATGCACAGAGCGATTCGAGGGCCTAGGTGACAAAGAGACACAGAAATGAGGCGGGTCTTTTCCCCACCTCTGCATGAAACCTAGTTCAGCTCTGGCAACTGAATCAATGGCTTTGGCAGCAGCTGGAGAGAGTTCCATTGGCACAGACCCTGGTGTTCTCATGGTGGGCACCGCCAGCAATGAGGTTCCTTTGGGCAAAGGGGAAAATCATGACTAATTTGTGGAAATATTTAAAGCACCCCAATGCTGTTTGAGCAGACGAGGGTCTTGAAGTCATTGCAATTTATGAGTAAAGGTAAATGTGGCGCCATTTTGTAATCACAGACAGAAGAGGTTTGGAAATACCAGTTGTAAGAACAGACTCGAATGGGAGTGAAATCTACTTAGCAGGTTGTGGGAGTCAAAACAAGCAGCCCCGAGCTTAGGAAGAATTTGCAAAGGCCAACTGAAAATCTAGAGATCAATTTTCCACAACAGTGACACTGCATATGACTGTCAGGCTCCTAGGCTGGTCAACGAAATGCCTCAGTAGCTCATAATGTGGCAGAAATAAAGCTCACAACACTTGGCCCAGAGTAGGGTGGAGAGTGTGAGGTGGGTGGGAGTTGGATAACCCCCCCAAAAAGGAGCTAGTCAACTGAATCTGTTCACGACTGAGGTATGAGTGTGCCCACCGTATGGATGCCCGCACATGCGTGTGTGCAAATGCACACACACTTGGAAGTATCTTCTGGGGGGTACAAGCACTAGTATCTTCTGGGGGGTACAAGCACTAGCTTTGGTTCAAGAGTCTAGGGTCAAGCACGTTGACGAAGAAAGCTGCTAGCTAAGTTACTTGAAAAAGCAACAGCACTGTAAGTCTATCTCCCTCTCCTCATGGATTTGCCTTGCACTCTCAGATGTAAGTTCTTCCACACGACAGTATGCTTCCCCAAAGGAAGTGAATGGAGACCCTATTTAGTGAGCCCCGCCACCACCCACAGAAGTCATGAGCGGACACTCCTGGTCCCTCCTACAACAGGTCAGCTGTGCCAGGTGAACCCCCTGACACCCTGCAGTGTGCTTCCTGCTCCCACCCCTCACACGAACAGCCCCCCAGCATCCGGGGTGGTGGAGAAGCCCACAAGCCTCCTTTAGGACTGACTCATTTCATCTGAAAAACAGACGCTCATGCTGGCCAAGTCTCCTTTCTCATCCTGCCAGAGGGCCGCCTTTAGCCCTCACAAGACCACTACTCGGGGTTCTTGGTGCTGCCGCTGCTAGTTTTCTGACCTTAGAAGGCAGGTGTCCACTCACGTACGTTGCAGTGAGTCCTCCGACTCTAACCACTGACTGCCTTCATTATCAACACCAGCCCCACCCCAGCCCACCCAAGATAAAAGACTTCCACACGAAGTCTAAACATGGGGGGAGGAAGAGGCAGGAGCATTACACCCTCCAGGCTCCTGGGAATTATTTCATGGTCCCATAATAATTAAATGGAGAAACTAGTGTACTTTCAATGTCACGGGATTATCACGAAGGAAAAATGTCATTTTAATGCCTGTTTCATTTGGTCAAGATACTATGTCATATATATATGGCTCATCTTCATATCCACGTACACAGTGGAGCAATTTCTATTGACAAGAGAGATAACAGAGGAAGAAGCACTTTATCCGTAGCACTTGAGGAAATCCACTCCCTTACAGCACTAAGCCCTGGGGATGAAAGCTGAGAAAGTACAGACTGAAACAAACAGAAGAGGAAATCCCAGTCTTGCTATGTCATCGAATTATATCGGGCTGTGTGTGCTCACACTGTGTGTGTCCTTTTACTGCTATTTCCATGGTCATCTTGAGATCCTGCTGTACTGGGGCTGGGCTCCAGATCACCTAACACACATACAAATACACACACATACCCTCACACACACACACACACACACACACACACACACACTGCCTGTAAAGTCACTTACAGACAAAAGGGAAGAAGAAATCGTTGGCCTATGCGGGACTGCCATGTGCCACGTAAAACCCAGTGCTGTCAGACCATCTTGGGCTGAAAATCCCCACTGCGTCGCTCAGACAAGGATTAATTACTGTTGTCCAGAGCCCAGGCTCACGTCTTACTTCACACAAGCGTGCCGCTGTTCTGGGCAGGGGAGAAATCCTGTTGACCCAAACTGGGCCAAGGAAAAGTAAATAGAACCATGTCAAATTCTACAGGCAGGAATGGAAGATTAGTGGAAAACCAAAGCAAGCCCCCTCCTGTGGGAGAGAGAGAATGGCTCTTCTGCTTTCCAACACTTCTAGTTCCTGGGCACAGAGGAAGTCTTTCTTTTAAGGATAAAGCCTGTATTTTACTTTAGAGAATCTTTTTCTTTTAGTCCAGACATTCATAACCCTTACGTCCACATTTCCCTCAAACACCGGGCCAGACAACCTGATTGAGAGGACATCTACCTTTGCACTGAGCAGCTGCTGTCTGGTAAGCAAGCCTGGGGAAACCATACAGCAGAGGGTAGGCTGAATCCACCTGGGAGGGCCTCGGGGCACACCAAGCAAGGAATTGGACTTCTCAGGCGTCCTGACGTGAGGTACGATGCCCACAAAGACTCAGCACTGAAAAGTTTTCATCCAGGCCCCAAAAGGGTTGTCAAGACTTTCAATTAGCCAAGGCAATGTTCACAATATAAAGATAAGTAAAACTAAAGCAGAATATCAAATTTGTATGTGTGTGTGTGGGTAGATGGATAATAGCAACAGATAACAGATGTAAGTGAATACACACACATATGCATATATATAATACACACAGAGTACATACATGTACACATATATACATATTATATCTTCCTCCCACTCCAGGGAGAGAGAGAGAGGGAGGGAAGAGGGAACAAAAGGTAGAAGGAAATACACCAAAATGTTAACAGCAGCCATCTCTAAATGGTAGAAACACAGATAGGTTTGTTTGGTTTTTTTCCTTTGTACTTTTATTTTCCAAGTTTCCTATTAGGGGGTTGAGGGTGAAGCACACACAAAACCCCAAATAGATTGATCCAGACCTGCCTCTTCAGCACAGTTGCCCCCAAGCTCCACCCCGAACTCTGGTGTCCTCTCAGGCTCCTCACAGCCTGAGGCCCGGGGCCCGCACGAGGCCAGGGACTGGAAGGAGCTTGTCCTCGCTTCAAGCGGGAGGGGGAAGGTGCTTTCCTCCCGGCTTCCTTATCTCCCGGAGTTTGATCAGACTTCCTGTTCTTCTGCAGCACACACAGCTCCTGTAAACAGGCACCGAACTTCCGTGGGGTGTCGTGCTGGGCCCAGGTGACCCTCTGGCAGCATCCATCCAGGCGACGGCCTCGTCAGCACATCGTCTCCCTCTTCAGTTCAGGCGGCACAGCCAGGCAGTCCAGACTCGGAATCTCACCAGTCACGATGGACCCAACCTCCCAGGCCAAAGCAGGGCTGTGACACGATCTGCCAGCCAGCTCCTGAGCAGCCTTTGAAAAGCACACATGCCCCTGCAGCGGCCTCAAGCTACAGGGTGATGAACATGTTGTCATCTGGGGGGTAGGGGAGGAGAGTGAAAAACACATGGCGCAAAATAAGGCCTTGCAGAACAAGCCACTCCAGCTTCCGGTGTACGGGAGGGAAGCAGAGGACTATCTGCTCTCCCATCATTCCTGAAAACTGCCTTTAGAACAAAAATGTCCTTGCATGTACGTCCTTGCATGTACTTCCTTGCAAAGCAAACCAAATCCTGTAAGGTAGTTTTGCATCCTGGCTCCACAAACTGCTACATTCATTCCCTGGAGAGAAATGTATTAAGCCCTCTCTGGGCCAGGCATGGTGCTGGGCACAGGGCACACTGTGTGGAATACGCTGGTCCAGTACCACCCCCCATCATGGGCTGTGCTGAGTCTCTACAATCCTGCAGTTAGTATTTCACATGCATGACGTCCTTCTAAGTCCTGAGTACCGCCAGGCTACAAAGTCAGGACACGGGCACAGACTTCAAGGATGGGATGGGCCGATGCAGGACATGCCACCCACATGCAGCAGATACCTTGTGGAAGGTTCTTCTCGGTCTGAATCACAACACGGCTACCCCTCACTAAAGATGATACTCTTCCTCAGTTGATCCAGAAAAACAGACTGACTCTAAGGAGCACCCAGAGAACTCACTGGAAGACGGACTCAGACCAACTCCTGATGTTGTTCAAGCTAGCCAGAGTACTCGGGCTGCGTCAAGATCCAGAGATGAGGGGTGCCTGGGTGGCACAGTCAGTTAAACGTCCGACTCTTGGTTTCGGCTCAGGTCGTGATCTCAGGGTTGTGATCTCAGGGTCGTGAGATCAAGCCCTGCATTGTGCTCCACACTGAGCACAGAGTCTGCTTGAGATTCTCTCTCCCTCTCTCTCTGCCCCTCCCACTTGTGCTCTCCCATGTGCTCTCTCTCAAAATAAAAGTAAATCTTAAAAAAAAAAAAAGATCCAGGGGCGCCTGGGTGGCTCAGTCGGTTAAGCGTCTGCCTTCGGCTCAGGTCCTGATCCCAGAGTCCTGGGATCGAGTCCCACATCGGGCTCTCTGCTCAGCAGGGAGTCTGCTTCTCCCTCTTCCTCTCCCTCTCTCTCAAATAAATAAAATCTTTAAAAAAAAAAAAAAAAAAAGATCCAGAGATAACTTCCTCCCAGCCTGGCCTCCAAGAGGATAGGGCTAAGGGTAATGAGCTGGAACGTTTGATCTTATACAAGAAACTAGCCTTGTAGGGAAAGCAGAAAAAGACAATTTCTAAATTGCTCCTTTTTACCTCAATAGATATATCCTCCCAAGCCCTGATGCATTTTAAAGCATATTGGAAGACAGTGCTTAAAGTAGAAGCTTCTTTGCTTTAAATAGATCCTCCATGCCAGATCTAAATCTGCTGGAGTCTTGGTATCCACCAAAAAGCTGCCAAAAAACATTATATTTTAGTGCAGAAGTTCCACGAAAAAAGACTATATTTATCTAACCTAGACTATAAAACACCTAATTGCACACCTACATTTGCAAAGTACTCTAAGAGAAAGTTGGAGGGGAAGAGGCATTGGAGAAATAAATTTGGGGGGAATTCTCATTTATTGTACGACTTCTGTGTGCCCAGGTACAGTGCTGGACATCTTATTTTAATTATTTTCATAAGTCCTGACAACAACCCAAGAGGTAATATTTTGCATTTCACTTTGCAGGTGAGAAAACTGAAGCTCAGGAAAGTTAAGCAATTGCTCAAGTCCACACAGTCAGAACCCAAACCCAGACCTATGACACTCCACAATATCACAGGCCTACGCACCGGGTGAGGACCCATAAGAGTTACCTGATGTGAAAAAAAAAAAAAAAAAAGGAGGAGGAAAAGAAAAGGAAAAAAGAATAAAAGGTGTGCCTGGGTGGTTTAATTGGTTAAGCGTCTGCCTTTGGCTCAGGTCATGATCCCGGGGTCCTAGGATGGAGCCCCACATCTGGCCCCCTACTCAGCAGGGAGTCTGCTTCTCCCTCTCCCTCTCCCTCTGTGTGTGCTCTCTCTGTCTCAAATAAATAAATAAAATATTTAAGAAAAAAAAGAGTTACCTGATCTAGCCTTGGGCTACATAAAGTCTCAGAGTTTTAAAAATTCAGTCCGACATGGTTTTGTCCTTGCACAATTGAGTAAAGAAAATACAGACTACTACGACCCAGCTACCACAATCTCGCCTCCTCCCTCCCAATCCCTTAAAAAAAAAAAAAAAAAAAAAAAAAGATGGGACAGGAGGGCAGTGGGGAAGAGTGAGACAAAACAATGATTCTGGATCCTTCACAGGCCACAGCACCTGGTCCCAGCAGCTACTTTTCCAGGACCCAACACTTCTGGCCCCTGTGGTCCAGCTCCACCCCATCTTCCCATCTCACCTGGCTGAGAGCTGTTCCCAGCAGGTAAAAATATCAGGGACAGAGTTCAGAGTCAATGCCATTCTATTTCTGATGTCGGGGGAGAGCGGGCCGTCCTCATTTATCAGTTGAGGGCAAGATGCATACCGGACTAGCTCAAAACCCCAACTGTCAGACAGCTATGATGTTTTTAACAGAAACCAAGTCTGAGCCTTTCACAGGGCACAGCAAAGAAGGTGTTGCTTGGGAGGGTCATCTGCACCTGGCAGAAAAGGTAGGTATTGGGGCGCCTGGGTGGCTCAGTTGGTTAAGCGACTGCCTTCAGCTCAGGTCATGATCCTGGAGTCCCGGGATCGAGTCCCGCATCAGGCTCCCTACTCAGCAGGGAGTCTGCTTCTCCCTCTGATCCTCCTCCGTCTCATGCTCTCTATCTCTCATTCTTTCTATCTCAAATAAATAAATAAAATCTTTAAAAAAAAATGCAGTTGTTAAGAACATAGGCTTTGAGTAGACAGACCCAGGATCCCATCCCTGGACTGTGGACCTCATTCAAGATACTTAACCTCTATGAGTCTTAGTATCCTCATCTGTTAAGACAAGGAAATAGAGCAGTTTCTGTCAATGGTTGATCTGAAGATAAAAGAGTAGGTTGGCACATTAAAGGTTCTTGATAAATCTTAGATATTACTATATTATTATCTCTGCTATCAACTCAGTCAGGATTTTTCAAACTGCATTCTGCAGTTCCACATATTCTCACTGGAGATCCTAGGGATTGTTTTGCAAATAAAGTGTTAAAATTTGGATAGCTTGTGAAGTAGTCCATTTTCTTTGTATTTTACATTTGTGTGGATGCATTGCTTTCTAATTTCATATTATAGTGATTTTCGACCCACAGCAATATCATCAAGAACCACGGCAAAAAGAAGTGGAAAATATTTGTTCTATAAAGTTATAAATTAAAAAATAGTACAATTATTCCTAACTATAGTCAAAAAAGTCTTTTACTTGTTTTATGGAGATGGCAACAATGAATTTTTTATTTTTTATTTTTTTTTTTTAAAAGATTTGTTTATTTATTTGACAGAGAGAGAGAGCACGAGCATGGGGAGCAGCAGGCAGAGGGAGAGGGAGAGGAAGAAGCAGGCTCCCCACTGAGTAGGGAGCCCCATGCAGGGCTCAATCCCAGGACCCTGGGATCATGACCTGAGCCAAGGCAGACGCTTAACCGACTAAGCCACCCAGGTGCCCCAACAATGAATTTTTTAAATGAGAAATTAATGTGGTCACAACCCTACCACCTGAATCTTTACAATCTTTAAACACTTTATGTTAGACCTCATTCTTTCCAATAAGGGTCAAGAGCTTGAATTAATAAGATAGAAGATAATAAGATAAAAACTCTCTTAAGAATTCATTTTGCAACAAAACTATACTCTTTTTTTGTCTATGCCTTTCTATGGGTGAAACTCAGAAGACCCTATCAATTTCAAAGTTTTGCTTTGCACAGCGTAGGATGTGCTTCACCCTACACACGCTAAAAATATGGTTTGATTTAATATAAGAGTTCCGTGTCTTCAAGAATTCTGAAAAGTGCTGCCCGAGGCTGAGCTCATCCAGTGCATCTTATCTCACAATTGCTCAGAACTTCTTGCAGGGTGACAGAAGGAGAACCAGTGTTCCCGTCCCCGCCCCCCAAAGCTTTCAGACCTGGCAGAGCTCCTTCGCTCCCTCCTTCTTCCCCATCACCACTCCTGTGGTCACTAGGAGAGGGCCACCAGCGTCTCTCCCTCTTCCAGCACAGGGGTTCCCAGAGCACAAGAGCTGCCCTTGAATGACTGGAGCAGAGGGCCGCGGCATGCCCCAATCTGGCCGCTGAACGCAGGAAGCAGGCGGCGCCCGTACGCACAAAGCTACATCCGAAGTCCAAACAGCACCAAAAGTCCCTCTGGCTCCCCCTGCCCCCTTTCCTCCTGACTCCTTTACGGCTGCCTTTGCTTCTCACTTCCGTTGCTCCTTTCACTCAGCGCCCCCACTGCACCCGGGGAGACAGGCTTGCAGCAGTCTGGGAGTGCCGTCCGCAGAGGCGCCCAAAAGGCAGAGGGAGGTCAGCACCGGGTCTCAGCTGTAGCCCAGCGTTGCGGGCATGCACTATACTGCAAAATACATATCCCCGTTTGCGACAAAACCAGGGTCCTGCCGCCTCCCCCAGGGGGCCCTTCCGGAAGCTGTGCGCGCCCTTCCACACATCTCTGGCAAACCAAAGCAACCTCCCCCGCTGGTTAGAAAACACGGGCAGCGGCGACCAAGGGCGTTTCCATGCCCTTGAGCATACCCGCACCGGACACCTGGCTGGCTGGTGAACACCTCCGGTTTCAGGTAAGGGATGGCAAAGCCACTCTTTGGTTGGGGACTCCTGGGACAGGCGAACAGCTCCGCGGCTCTGGCCCTAACAAGGCTGGTGTCCCCTCCTCCCTGCGTGCCTTCTGCTTCCCTTCTCCTCCCCGCCCTCGAATCCAATTCCCTTATGGCCAGACCACGGCTGGGTAACAAGAGGGAAGCGTGGAGAAAGGCCTGCACCAATGACAAGAGTCAGAAGTAGAAAGGCGGATTCCAGCCAAAAATATGGAGACCGTCAAGGAGGCTAAAACTGGAGGGTGGCCCTTTCTTTCCTTCCTGCCCCACCTTTCCCTACCCAACCTTGATGACTGCTACCACTATCACCACACACCTACCAGCTGCCGGCTTACTCATCAGCAGTTTTCTCTTGTATTCATAGACGGGACAGGCCCTGGCGCGGCTACAGCCTTCCTCCGTCGTCCTTTCTAGACAGCGAACCCGTCTCTAGACATCTTCCCTTCGGTCTAATCTAAGTCCCTCATGCTGCAATTTCAGCTTGTTTCCTTCTGATCAATTCAGCAGTTATTTCCCGAGTACCCATTAGAGGCCTGACCCAGAGCCGCCGTGGGCTACAGAACAATGCGGTCTGCCCCCTTCCTTCCAGAAGCCAACGCTCTGGTTGAGGAGAAAAGATCAACCAGGAAGAAGGGGCCGACACTGCCTGCCCCCCTGACAATGGTCTGACGCAGTGACAGCAGGAGGGGCAGAGGATCTGGGGGAAGGCGGAGCTGCGGCCGCAGAGGACCCCGCGGAGGGCTGTGGACATGGGCTCCCTGAAGGGTAAGTACCGTCGGCGCCCATGGCCGAGAGGAGGAAGGGAGGGCACTTGGAGCAGAAGGACCGCGCACGTGCAGGGCGCAGCGCACAGACCAGTTAGGCTGCCGCGGAATGTCGGTGTGAAGACAGAGCGGGGTGCCTCCTTCCTTCGGGCCAGAAGGACCCCTTGGAGGCCTGGGTAGGAAAATCACTTCATATAACTGGTGTTTCCCCGCTGGTTGCTGGTTCGTCGGAGCGCGGCAGGGAGAAGGGGCTGGCGGGAAAGAGAATAAACGCAGAATGGGCAGTAAAGCGGCACTGGCAGAAATCCAGGCAGGAGGTGCCGACAGGGGCCTGGGCTACCCGGTGGCAATGGGGCTGGAAAGAAAGAATCAATACGGGAGGTGGTTTAGAGGAAGATTCTGGAAATGGCTGTCACCATCTTCTGGGTTCAGCCTGCTTCAGTAAATGCGATGTAATTAGGTCACCTCCTGCATTCCCTGCTCCAGGCCAAGAGCCACTTTAGGCACTGGAGGATGAGTGTCCTTGTCAGGGAGTGAGCTGCAGAAGCTCTCTGTCGCCAGCCTGGCTCCTCTCGGGACTGTCTCTCTGGGTCCCCTCCAGAGAGGGAGCTTTCCCAAGCCCAAACCCTGGAGGCCAGCAACTCGGGCTCTAGTGTCCCGGGGGGGCCCCTTCTCAGACCTGTGACCCTCCAAACTCCACCCAGGGACCCGGCTGCTGGCTCCTACCCAGGAGTGTTGGGAAGTGGCTGGGTGGTGTTACTCTGCACCCTGTCGGCTGCCAAAGGGAAAAAGATCCTTCCCCAAAGCCACAGCTTGGTTCAGGCAATTTAAACTAATCTTCCGCAGAAGATTCAATATCCCCCGACCCTCGCCCCAAGCACAGACCCAGCCACCCTCAGAAATGTCTTTGGCACAAGACAAGTGCCACACGGACCTCCCGGGTGAGGTGGCCCAGCAGCTGACTCATGGGACCAACCGTGCAGTCACTCGGTGACCTGGCTGGAGATATGCGGGGATAGGAAGGGCACCAGCAGGGGTGTCCATCGCCCGGGGCGGAGACAGGGTGGAGGCAGAGGACGGAACAGGGCCAGGAATGACCAAGAAGCAAGGCAACAGAAGTACATGTGCCTGGTGCAGCCCAGTCTCCAAGGCAGACCTAGGGGTCAGGCTACTCTCTCGGGGGCTGTGACACCCTCCTGGCCTGCCCCCTACCTCCTTAGATGAAGACCACGGTGGGCGCAGAGCTAAGCAAGCCCCTGGTGAGTTGTGCACCAGACCTTACTTGAACCTCCAGAAAAGAGACTATCCCCAGCTTGGTCCAGATACCACAAAGAGCTTTCTTTGTAGGAAGGCTTCCCTCTTCCTTTGCCAGCCTGAGGCCCCCACCCCCACCCCACTGCCCCAGGCCTGCCTCCTTCCATGTCCACACTGAGAAACAAGCCCCATGGAGTCTGGCCAAAATCCCAGTTACTACTAAGAAGTCCCACCTGTGTTTAATCCAGACCCAAGAAGCTCTTTATTGACTTGTACTTTTCCCCTGGAGACCACATAGCTGTCTCTCTGCCCCCCCCTTCCTCTCTGGGGGCTCAGATTCCTAAGGAAGTCTCCAAGATTCCGTACCCTTTGTCCCGGGATTAACTTTCAAATGGCTTCCAGAACATCTCTCTAAAACACTCATCCCATCATCCTGGAAGGCGCGCAGTTTCTCAGGCATTTCTGTGGCCAAGGTAGCACAATATTTAAGAGCATGACTTTTAGAATCACACCGACC
Source organism: Phoca vitulina (assembly GCF_004348235.1). Lineage (NCBI taxonomy): Eukaryota > Metazoa > Chordata > Mammalia > Carnivora > Phocidae > Phoca > Phoca vitulina. Next base: position 41,074,442 of record NW_022589710.1, on the reverse strand, counting down.
AGGATTTCAAATCCCAGCTCCACCACTTACTTGCTGTGTGACCTCAGGACAGTCATTTAACCTCTCTGAGCCTCAGCTTCTTCATCTGTAAAATAAGAATAATGCCCATTCCACAGATTTGTCATGAGGAGTAGAGAAACGATGCTTATAAAGCACTTAGCACAATGCCCAGCACACTGCGAATACTAGATGAAGGGTGGCTATCTTTGTTAGAACCACTCCACAGCCCTCAGACCAAAATTGGATGGGGGAGAAAGAGGGAGTAAGGAATGGAAGAGAAAGACTTCAGCATGTGGAATGGCTCCAGCTTCCTCTTCCTCCTCGAATGGGTCCGTGTAGAGCCCCAAGGAACCTTGGCTGTGGCAGACGCTGGCCTCTAGGTCTCTTCCTATGCAGCCTGTGAGCTTGTCTCTCCAGGCAAGGCTCCAGTCCTTTGAAGAGCTCTTCCCTTGGAGAGATCCAGACCCTCCAGAGAGTTGCCACTCCAGTGTAGACAGATTTCCAGATGGTCATTTCCTCTCCAGAAGGGCATCTGTCTCTGTCCCAGTGCCTATACCATCTGTGTCACGTGGGAGTTTTAAGAGGTATGTTTTCCTAACCCATCCTTGGTGAATTTATGATAAAGGTAGAAAATAAGAACAGACATAAGCATAGGAAGCAGGTGTATGTATGTATGTGTGTGTGTGTGTGTGTGTGTATATATGTATGTATGTGTACACACACACATATATACATGTGTTTATATATATATATATATATATATATATATATATATGCATGATTTAACTATTTGGGCTCTGAAGATATGTAATATTAGTAACTCTACCCAGATGAGCACATTAATTGGGCAAAATAGATTAATCTAGATTTTTCTCCCAAATTATTATGTTAGGTGGGTTCCTATTTCACACGTACTCTGAAGTAAAGGTCCCAGGAAGCAGATAAACGGCCCACTGAAGAGTGCCCCCGAAGAAGGGCACACAGGAAACCCAGGGCACGCAGCCATACTACATGCACCGACGACCAGAAAGATCCATAGCTGGAGCCACACTGGAGTGTGCAAATCCAGCTACAAAGCTCTCTGGGCTGGGCTGGACCCTCACCCTGGCTGGCTCTGGCGCTGGCCTCAAGCACACTGAGCCTGCATAAACAAACAGGGGATTACGATGACCCAAGCTACGAGGAGACTGCATTCTTGCTTTCTGAAAAAGTTGTGATTTGCCAAGAAAAACCATCTTTGATACACACAAGGAAAATCTTGAAATAAATCCGAGCTGCACATGGGCACCGCACAGCTGAGGAAGCCTGCCTGCTTCCTGGAGGAGGAGGCGGACTCCCAGGTCAGCCCGACCTGCCGCTTCCCAGCCTTGGTGCCAAGGGCAAACACTGACAGATACGCACAGCCTCCTCCAGGCCCTGGGCAAATCTCTTCTCCAATCTGGGCCTGAGGTGTGAAGCTTTCTGGGTTTATTAGAGGCATCCCTTCTCTTTGGCAGGAATCCTAGCACATCAAAACCCAGTGGCTCTCCTTGTCCAGTTCCCAGTCACCTTCTCTTGCCCACACTGACCCCTGCCTTCTGCTTATTCCATTTCTAGTTTCCTCTAGTTTCTTCCCTCTTAGTTTCACGTTACAGGACAGAAGGAACTCTGCTCCGTTACCCCTGGCCAAGGTGTCTTGGAAGTCCTGCTGGGTGATCAGTCCTGCCAAACACTTGGTTCAGATGTGAGCAAGGAAGGAGGACCAGGCCCATCCAGCCTCCCTCCAGAAAACCAGAGCAAGGAGAAGTGGCTGGGGAAGTGGCCTCGCCCCATGCAATCCTGCACCCCCTCTGAGGTTTTCTGGCATGGGGAAGAGGTTTCCTCTTACCACGTTACTGAGCTCAGCTCCCTATCCTGCCAGCCCCCTCACATTCTCAAGCAATCGCAAAGCCCTTCCTGTCTGGCATTTGTGGGTCCCAGCACACACACAGCAAATGCTCAGATGTCAATGACCTCCAAAACCAAGCCCAGGCCTGGACCTTGTGAAGTCTGCCTGGATGTGTAACACCGAAGCAACTGGAAATTGGCCAACACTCACAAAACACATTCTGCGTGTATTATCTCAACTGGTCAGGCGAAATAAGTGCAGAGGTTCCACCCCTCGCTCTTGTTTGTGGCCTTGGATATGCTGTTTAACTCGTCTGTGCCTCAGTTCCCGCAGCTGTGAAATGGGCATGATAACAGAACCACCACATAAGGATGGCATAAGCACAGGGAAGACACGTAAAGAACGCAAAGTCTTGCCCGGCCCGGATTGAGTGCTCAGGAAACGTCGGCCACTATTGTCTCCCGGCAACGGGTGAGCCATCCCGGGCACTTTAACTGAGGTTCAGAGAGGCCAAGGAACGTCCTCAAGGTCCCCACATAAAGAACTGCTGGAACACAGCTTTCAGTGAGCTCTTCTTACTCTGATGTACTTCCCATCATTCAACATCCAAGAATGGTTACTGGGTGCCTATGTGCCATTCTGCCCCAGGAGCACCAGCTGTGAGCAGTGCAAGCGTGCATGGTCCCCGACTGTGCCCCAGTGAGGAGCAGAAAGTATGGAGCGAGGAGGCTGGTCTGGGAGTGACTTGACAGGATTGGTCAGAGTGCTGGCTGTGGGACAAAAGTCGGGTTCGGCGGTGTCTGAAAAAAAGGCCATTTGATCCTCTGCAGGCCCTCCAGGACTGGAGGCCACGAGAGGGAGATACGACAAGAGAAAGAATCCAAATCTCTCCGGCATCCAATGCCCGGCCCCCAGAGCCCTATTCTTTCCACTTTCCCTCAGAGGGGGTGGGCAAGAGAAGGTTCAAAGTTATCAGGACCATCACCTGACCTGGAGCTTGAAGCAGGGAGGATGGCTCAGTCCTCCCCGGTGCAAAATCAAATGCTATGATTCAACCTAGCTATCCACAGGGGAGTGATCGGTCCTGATACTGGGCCTCCTCCTTCTGAAACTCCTCAGAACACAATTCAAAGGCCTGAATGGCTTAACTTCATTATGCCCTAAGAATCTCCTATCAGGAAAATCCTGCTTCTTGTTCTTCAAACAAAGTTGTCATCCAGGAGAACATAGCTCATTTGTATTTGTTCCCCAGACATGCGATGTCCAGACTTCATCAGGGCTTTGGTAATACCAAGTCAGGAGATGGAAAAAAAACGAAAAAGTCCATGATATTAACCAGCTCCACAGGCCTCCATGCCAGAGGGTTCCTGAGATGAGCCCCTCGTGGAGAGCTAACAGGTCCCCAGGGAGATGCGCCTTCAGTTGGGAAGAGCCAGCACACCACCTCAGGGTGTGCTCCGATTTTTCCAAAACTTGTCTTTCCTGGTGGTCTGAGGTATAAGCAGGAAACTGGGTCTCATTTCCTGCTTTGCTTATTTTGATAAGAAGAAAGTTGGAAAAAGAACAACTTCTAACCTACCATGGATAGAGCGGCCTGACCTTAACTGGGCCCCTGAAGATTCCAGAGAGCTGGCTGGCAGCCCTCAAGTCTCCCCATTCACTTCTCCCAGGGTTCAGTCATTTAGTCAACAAAGACTTGAGCCTGTTATGTGCCCTGCACTGTTCTTAGTACTGGGGATACAGCAGTGAGCGAGATACATGAGGCCCCTGCACTCACAGGCTTGACATCTTAGGGCGTTGGGACAGACACACACAGAAATAAAAGGACAAACCATTTCCAACAGCCATCTGTGCTCTGAAGGAAACAGAACCAGCCGATGGCACAGCAAGTGACTGGCTCATGCTGTCAAAGAAAGACTAGACATTGGGGGTGGGGTAACACTTGAGCAGAGACTCAAAGGTCAAGAATGTGCTACCCACACAAAATCCAGGCAGTATCATGGCTCCTCCCCTCAAGAACCTTCCAGTCCAGTGGGGGAGAAAAGAAGTTCAAACATGAGAGACACCTCCTACCTTACCTACCTTACCATATCCTACCTGATGCAGGAGGTGGGGGGGCGGGGGACAGGTAGGAGGAGAGGTCAGATTATGTAGGACTCGACACAGGCCAGGGAGAGGAGTTTGAATTCTTTCTAAGTGCCAAGACACTGAAGGCTTTTACACAAGAAGATGATGTGATCTGGTGCACGTTTTTTCAAAGCTCTGCCTAATAAGAAAACAAAACAACCCAATTACAAAACCAAAGACCTTAGCAGACATCTCACCAAAGGAGATATGCAGATGGCAAATGAGCTCATGAAAAGAGGCTCCACATCATATGTCATCAAGAAATGCAAATTAAAACAAAGCAATACCAATACACACACATTAGAATGGCCCAAACTCAGAACACTGACAACACCAAATGCTGGTGGGGATGTGGAGCAATGGGAACTCTCATCCACTGCTCATGGGAATGGTAAATGCTGCAGCCACTTTGGAAAACATCTGGCAGTTTCTTACGAAACTAAGCCAACTCTCACCGTATGACCCAGCAATCGTGCTCCTTGGTATTTACCCAACAGAGATGAAAACTTACGTCCACACAAAAACCTACATACAAATGCTTATAGCAGCTTTATTAGTGGTTGCCAAAACTTGGAACCTACCAAGATGTTCTTCAGTAGGTGAATGGATAAATAATCTGGGGGTACATCCAGAGAATGGACTATTATTCAGCATTAAAAAGAAATAAGCTATCATGAAATACATGGAGGAACCTGAAATGTGTATCACTAAGTGAAAGAAGCCAATCTGAAAAGGCTACATACTATATGGCTCCAACTCTACGACGTTCTGGAAAAGGCAACACTAAGGAGACAGTAAAAAGATCAGGGGGTTGCCAGGGATTGCAGGAGAGGGATGAATAGGCAGATCATGGAGGATTTGGGGGGCAGTGAAAACACTCTGCATGATACCACAATGGTAGATTCATGCCATTAAACATTTGTCCAAACCCATAGAATGTACAACACCAAGAGTGACCCCTAATGTAAACTACGGACTGTGGGTGATTACGATGTGTCAGTGTAGGTTCACCAGTTGTAATAAATGTCCCACTCTGGCGGGGGATGCTGATAATGAGGGAGGCTTGTGTACGTGTGGGGGCAGGGGCTGTCTGGGAAATTTCTGTGCCTTCCTTTTTTCTGCGGATCTAAAACTGCTCTAAAAAATAAAGTCCTTAAAAAAAAAAAAAAAAGATTCACCCCAGGGGCTTTTCGAAGAGGGTAAGAAAAGAAGCAGGGAAATCAACATTGAGGTCATTGACGCTATCCAGGCCCAAGAGATGGGGGTAGCAGTTTAAAGTAGAATGGTGTACGTGGAGAGAGAGAAGTCAGTGCAGATGGGAGAGGGTTTAGAGGCAGACTGTATAGGATTTGCTGATGTACCGGATGTGGATGGTTAAGGGAAAAAAAAAAAAAAATGGACCAAGAGTGATCTCTAGATTTTTGGCTTGAGCAAACGGGTGAGTGGTAGTGCCATTTACTGAGATAAGAAAGTCTGGGGAGGATTCAGTTGGCAAGGGAAGAACAATTTGAGGCTTATTAAGTTATAGATGTTTATTGGACATCAGTAGTAACTGCTACTGACGCCCCACTCAGATCCCATTTGCTGGCTGATGCGTCCATCACCCATTTGCTGAAAGTACAGAACTGCCTTATGAAGGCAGCTATTCCACCAGCGGACACCAGGGAGGTTATGTGCCTGCCTTCCCCATGCACCCCCGCCCCTCAATCAGGGGGAGATCAGGCCAAGGCCAGACATCATTTGGCACCACATGGTTTTTTCCCCAGCTTTATTGAAGTATAATTGAAAAATAAAAATTGTACTATTTAAGGCATGCAACATGATGTTCCGATATATGTGTACATCATGAAATGATTACCACAATTAAGCTAATTAACAAGGGAACCTCACATAGTTACCTTCTTTTGCATGGTGGGAACACTTGAGATCTACTCTCTTAGTTACTTTCAAGTACACAGTAGATTATTATTAACTATAGTCACCATGCTGTACATTCGATCCCCATAGTTTATTCCTCTTATAACTGGAAGTTCATACCCTTTAGCCAATATCTCCCCATTCCCCGCCCCCAACTGCTGGCAACCACATTCTACTATCTCTATGAGCTTGACTTTTTTTAGATTCCATGTATAAGGGAGTGGCATCACATCCTTGCAGGTCTCTTCTCCTGCCCTATCCTGTTTCCCTTACTCCCTTTCCCCTGAGAGCATGCTCTCGGTAAATCTCATGCAACAGAATCCCTGTCTCAGGCTCTGTCTGCAACCAGGGAACCCAACAAAAACAACCCTTAAATGAAGATGTCCAACAGACAGCTGTCCTAGGAGTCTAGAGGTCAGGGCTAGAGATGTAAACGTGCCACCAGGGCACCAATTTAAAGCTATCTGGGCAAAACAGTACAGCTCAAGACAGAAAGTCCAGGACCAAGGCACAGGCAATCCCATACTGAGAGGGGGTAGCCAAGGAGACAGAGAAGGAAACCCAGTGAGTTCTCACTCCTTCCAGTCCACACCAAGTTACCCCACGCACGTCCACTGCCCCACCCCCCATCTGTACCTGGCTTTCAGAACTAAGGAGAGGAAACCCACACTTCCATGGAAATTGTCTCGCTGAGTTTACTCAAATATTTATTGACTCCTACTGTGAGCCAAGCAGTGAACTGGAGTGTAGGGTGTTTAGTGAGAACAGCAGAGACCCTGCCCCAGGAGCTCACCTACGGGAGGAGGCAATAGGTGAACGAAGTTCAGTGTGACAGCTGATGGGAGACAGAAAGTCCCAAGTGAAGTTCCGTTCGTTGTCAGTTGTCTTATCTACTCACTCCCCTTCTCTCTTCTGCCGATCTGTTCCCTCGCCGCATCACACCAAAAATATAGTGAGGGCTTGATCCCCATGAGCTGATACGAGGACATGCAGGCTTCTTGAACTTTAAGGTGCATAGGAATCACCTGGGATCTTGTTAACATGCAGATTCTTAGGCAGTGAGTCGGGGGGGCACCCAGATGCTGCATTCCTAACAAGCCTCTGTCGATGCCAACAATGCTGGCTGGCAGACCACAGCACATTTCCAACATCAAGGTTAGAGAGAACACATTTCACCCAAGAGCAGTTGTCCAGGGCAACAGCAGGAGGTCAACCTGAGGCATGACTTTCCCCCACGAAAGCCAGTTCCTGTAGCAGGAGGGGTTCAGAGAACCCTGGGCCTCATTCTTGCATTTCAAGCAGCAGCACGTACTCTGTCTGAGCACATAATGGTGCACAGAACCTTTCCGCCTAGAGCACGATGGGAAGAGTAAAAGAGGCAGGTAGCAACATCCACCCCTGCTGACTGAGCTCACCAACTTTATGCCTGCCACCGTGCAAAGGACATTACATGTGCGTTCTACTCTCTCCGCACAATATGTGCTATTTGCACTTCTATCTTACCAACAAGAAAGTTCCAGAAGCTCCGCTGCTAGCCCAGGACGACATAGCCAGGCAGTCTCACTCTAAAGCCTGGCTCTGTACCATGACAACGGAGCTGCCTCTTCGATGAGCTAATGGCGTATCTAAAGCCCAGTCACTCTGAGCGGGGGCACTGCCTCATTCTGCAACAGATCGCTGGGTCCTCGGAGATCATGGCAGATAGGAGCAGTGTTCCCAGGTGGGCATCCCATGACCACAGCCAGCCAAACTCCCCCAGAACACTTCAGGGGTCCTGGGGTAGAGAGGAGGCCTCCTTCCCCCGGTCCCCACCTTTCCTCATCGTGACGCCTAGCCCACCGTTTCTGGTTGCCACGCAAAGCACTACAGTCTTCAAGACCCTCGGAGCCATTTTCTACAAGGAAAGAAACACAGAAGCACTGGTTCATTGCCCACCTGGACGACGCAGTGAGGCCACCCAAGTTAGGGCCCCAGCCCAGCCCCTGGGAATGCTCTTGTGTAGCACACAGGGAACTACTAAGATTCTCCTGGGGTTGGCTAGCCCTCTCCCTCCCCAGAATACAAAGCCCTGCATGATATGGGATTTCATTCACCTCCCCCCACCTTGCAGACAAGTTCAGAGAGGTGGAGGGGGCTGGCACGGTCATGGGCTGGGAGCCCCCGCAGACAGGGGACAGAGCCTGTTCACCTCTGAGGCCCCAGGCCCCAGAGCCCAGGGACTCGGGGCATGACACATCAGGGTGTGCAATAAATGTTTGCTAAATGAACTGATGTCTCCTGCTCTACTGGGAAACTTGGCCCAGAACAGAGAAGGACTCATCACTCTAAATTTTGCTGTGAGTAAGTGGAAATGAAAGCCAGCGTAGGCCGTGAGCTTTGTGTCCTGACGGCCTGCCCTGGGAAGGGTCAGGCATACTCTGAAAGGCATGAGGGGTGGCTGGGCCAGCCACGGCTTCTCTCCGCTGGTCTGCCAGATCTTGCCCATGATGGAAATGACCAAGGCAGAAGTCTGCCGGGCTGGGGGCTGCTCAGTCAGGCTCGCTCCCGCCTAATCCTTCCCTGGCCTCCCCAGGCTGTGACTCAGGCAGGAGGCAGAGCTCAGGAGGCATCCAGCCAGCTCTGCGGCAGGAAGGATAGTTCATGGCCCTTCCAGGCAACTAACTGTGGGCTCTCACCCCCAAGGAATTTAGTCCCTCATAGGAGCCCGGGTGTATCAAACACCATAAGAAACCCAGGGCTCAGGGGCATAGAGCAGGGCTCCTCATGGGAACAGTGACTGCAAATTGGCTTAAAGGATGGGGAGAATTTCCACAGCTCACACCTCCAACCACCAAACCTATCCCAGTCCATGCTTTCTGCCTAGCTTGCCTCCCCTCTCTCCTCCCCAAGCAAGTCCTCCTCCTCCTCCTCCACAGCCCACCTGGAGCATCGCATCCTCAGGGAAGCCCTCTCTGCCCCTCTGGCCTTCGAGGCTGGGTCAAAGCCACAGGGCCAAGAAGCTGCCTTATAGCTCTCACCATGTGGAAGCTGTATTTTATCTGTATGATTATTTGATTGCCCACCCCCGTAGATAGAAACTCTACCATGGTACTGGCTATGTCCATTCTGCTCTCATCACTGTGTCTGGTTGTGTCTGGCTCGGAGCAGAAGCTCAACACCAGTGTGCTGGATGAATACTGGAATTGAGTCGGGTGGAGAGAGCGATAGCATTTGGGGTGTGGCAACTAGTTTGCATGTGGCAGGAAGCTGTTGCCACGTCTTAGCACAGGAATTAGGACTCTGAGTCCCAGTTCTGGCAACAGCCCTTTATCAATAATGATGTTGATGTTATGCCTGCTCCCAGTGAGGGTTCCCATAGTTCCTCTGCACCTGCCTAATCTGCATATCCATAAAACCGACAGCCAGGTGGGTGGCAAGCACAGAGCCAGCAACCACACTAATTATATCCAGAGTCAGCACGTTAGGGTTCATTCATTCGCAAAGAGTCAATCATAGAGGGTCGCCTGGGTGGCTCAGTCGGTTGAGTGGCTGCCTTCGGCTCAGGTCATGATCCCCAGGTCCTGGGATCGAGCCCCACTCCCTGCTCAGTGGAGAGCCTGTTTCTCCCTCTCTCTCTGCCTGCCATTCTGCCTACTTGTGCTCTCTCTGTGTCAAATAAATAAATAAAATCTTTAAAAAAAAACAAAAAAGAGTCAATCACAGCAAAGCCCCAGAGAAACCAATCACAGAAAGATATTTCCCACGACAGAATATAAGGGCTTGGGGGCTTTCACAGCTCCCAGGGAGGCACTCCGTCCTTCTGTCTGCAGAGCCAATCCTCTCTCAAAGGCTCTGGGCCTCGCTCTGATGGGATCCGTTAAACTGAAATCAATCCATGCCAACAGCCCTGGCAGCCACCAGGGAAAGAGAGAGGAGACCACCCAAACCTCCCCGGAGACTATGGCTATGGCAGGCAGCCACTGTGACTGTAAAGGTAGGATGTGGTGTGCCTCTCATCCCTACTCTGGGGGAGTGTGCGTGTGTGTGCGCACATGCACGTACATGCGTGCAAGCGGCATTTATGTTGATAGGATGATTTAATACAGATGGTTCTATTACTTCTATATTGGATAATATCTCTCCAAATTTATGTTGAATAATTGTATAGTGAAAGCACATTTTTTGAAAAATCTACTTCTGCCAAGTTTCCGCTGTTTCCCAAAGCCAGGAGCATGAACGAAGTAGGTTTCCCTGCAGGTCTCAGGCCTACCAGATCCCCAGTGCAGCTTTGACAACTATGAGTTAAGAGGACAAGATATGCAAACATGGTCAGAGCTTGAAGCCCAACCTCACATTCACAAGCCAAGCGATCTTGGGCTTAGGTCAAATTTCATACTCCTGTTTCCTCTGCGTGTCCGTGAAGTGTAAATAATCACAGGTATGTTATGATATTGCATGTGCCTGGCACCTTCTCGGTCTCAGTAAACAGCAGTAGGAATAATTCCTGTGGTTAAAATAATAATCATTATTTTTTAGAGTACAGAAGGCAGAGGTTCAGGGTCTGTGGGGGAAGTAGAGTAACTTCCCTCTTGGCTAGAACACAGGTTGGACAAGGGAGACACAATGCTGGGGAGGTAGAATCCAGACTGGAGAAAGAGGCTAGGAGGGCTGCACCAGGAAGATGGATGTTATTCTTCACCTCCATGGGAAACATCTGGGTTTCTAAGCATCCTCTCTGTCCCAGAATGGAAGATGGTTGCTTTGTCCAGCTCTTCCCACAGGCCTGACCTGGCTCTAAGAGGCAACAACAAGATTTCCCACTGGGAAACCAGCCCCATGCAAAAGAAGATTCGACCCCCTTCTACAAAAAATAACCCTAAATCAGCACTTCTCTCCCCCCACCCCAAGTGTGTGTGCCCCTAGAAGCAACAGCAAAAAAAATATATGCCTTAAACTCCAGAGAAGCAATAATCAGGGATACCCACAATACTGTTGCTTATCCACATTAACGGAAAAAGGATGTGTCCTCGCGAGCCTTGTATCTTTGCTTGAGTGTGTTTGATGTCCTGAGAATTGCCTGAAGCACCTCAAAATGCTACAAGTTCAGAAGAGACAGAGAATCTTTGTTCTCAGGTCAATATCCTGTGGTCTTTGCTAGATGGGCAGCTATGAAAAGCATCACCTCTCATAATAATAATCATGATAATGATGACGGCAAACATTTTTCTTATTGCCAGGCATTATTCTAGGTGTTTTCGCATGTTAATTCATTTAACCCTCCCAAACAGTCCCATGAGGTAGTATTTTTTTTTTTTTAAAGATTTATTTATTTATTTGAGAGAGCGAGAATGAGAGAGAGTACATGAGAGGGGGGAGGGTCAGAGGGAGAAGCAGGCTCCTCGCTGAGCAGGGAGCCCGATGCGGGACTCGATCCAGGGACTCCAGGATCATGACCTGAGCCGAAGGCAGTTGCTTAACCAACTGAGCCACCCAGGCGCCCGAGGTAGTATTTTTTTAATAGATTCTAGCGATGAAGAAATTGAGGCACAGGGAAGTTCTGTTACTTGGCCAAGGTCACCACCTGGTAAGTGATGGCACCAGGAATGGAATCCAGCCCATTTGACCCTAGCGTTCATGGTCAAAACCACATCATACAGGCAGGAAGGGGGGGTGAGGCAAGGTTTTGCTTTTTGAAGAAGACACTGAATATTGCCTCCCCTTCTAACTAGCACTGTGTTCATTCAACATCTAACATTCATTAACTGAATGTCTACTGGGTGCTTAGAAGTTGTCTTTGGAATCATTCCTAATGGCTCTTGGGAAAAGACACCCAAGTTCACTGGCCTCCTGCATACTGCTCAATAGATTTTGTTCGTACAGAAACCAAAACACAATGTTTGCTATTTTTTAAAAAATAGCTTAAAAAGAGAATAAGTCAGAAGAATCTGTTTTAAAAAACCATTTTTTAGTCAGTCAAGAGTCCGACTCTTGGTTTCAGCCCCAAGTCGGGCTCTGCACTCAGCGTGGAGTTTGCTTGAGATTCTCTCTCCCTTTCCTTGCCCTTCCTGCTTATGCTCTCTCTCTCTCTCAAGTAAATAAATAAATCTTTAAAAAACAAAAAAAATAAATTAAAAAATAAAACCATTTTTTAAATGGCCAACTGATGTATTGTTTAGTCCAAATGTTACCACGCTGAAGACTGCCAAAGCATTGCCCTGTGCTCCCAGATACACTGCCTTGTGCTCCCAAGGTTTTTGCACGACACCCAGTAAAAAAAACTTCTCCCAGGCCAACTCTGTGTGTTCTACTTAAATGTTTTCTAAATACACCATTCATTGATTAAGAAAGAAGCCGCAGTTCTATGTGTTTTGTTTTGCTTTTTAAAATTCAGGCTGCACATGTCTGTTCATGTGAAATTCTAGAAGCAAGCAAAGTTCCCTACAACAGTACATGTGTATTACATTCAAATGCTCAGGCATATACTCAGCAACTATTCTCATCACAGTATGTGGATCAATTGTTTAAGAATCCATGGATGTGGGGGCGCCTGGGTGGCTCAGTCGGTTGGGCATTGGACTCTTGGTTTTGGCTCAGGTCATGATCTCAGGGTTGGGAGATCGAGCCCTGCATCAGGCTCTGCACTCAGTGGAGAATCTGCTTGAGATTCTCTCTCTCCCTCTGCCCCTCCCCCACTCGCATGCTCTCTCTCTCAAATAAACAAATGTCTAAAAAAAAAAAAGGAACCCATGAATGTGTAACTTATCACATCATAATAACAGCTTATTATTAGCAGTTTGAGACCTTATTATAAATCTGGATACTTCTTCCCTGGCTGGCGTGTCTGCACACGTGCACATGCAATAATAAACAACCAGCTGCTAAATGCTGCTAATAATTCAACTTTGAAATAAAAATATCTGACTATCCTCGTTTAAACTTCTGGGTCAGTTTAATTCAAGGGTATTCTGCTGTTGCAATGTAAATCAGGACTTTCTCAACCCTTCACAAAAAAGACAACTAAAGCAAGATTAACGTTTCTAATACCATTTATATCCATCCTACAAACTGAGGTTCCTTCTAAATGTGTCTGGAAAAAGCATTATTCTGATTTTTAAAAGTTTGAAAAAATGAAACGAGGCGTAACATCAGGAGGTCAGATCAGAGAGGCAGCAGAGGAACAAATCCCAGGGGGCTTTGGAAGCCACTGTAGGATGGAAAGCAAAGCAGGGACTGATCTGATCCTGGTTATAAAAGCCTCGCTCTGCTGCCGTGTGGACAGTGGAGGATGGTGGGCAAAGGCTGGAGAAAGGAGGCCAGAATGTCAGCTATCATAGTAATCCTGGGAAGAGGCAAGAATGGCTTAGACCAGGGTATACAGCCAAGGGGTTAGGAAGTGGGTGGGTTCTGGATACACTTTAAAGTCAACAGGATGTGCTGATGGCTATGATTGGGAATGTGAGACAGAGAAATGTCAAGGATGACTCCAAGGGTTTTGTCACATCGGTAAAGATGGCGTCATCATTGCTTGAGTTGGTAATTGGGTTTGGTTTTGATTGATTGAGGGTAAATGGATTTGGTAGACTTGGTGGGAAAAATATGAAGTTTCGTTTGGTCACTTCTCATTTTGGATACCTAGTACACATCTAGGTGGAGATGTGGAGTAGGAAGTTGGATGTGTTGACATAGACCTGTGATAACTCTGCATATAGATGCAATTTAAACCATAAAACTAGATGAGATCAGCAAAGGAATGAGTATAACAAGGAGGTCCAAGGGCTAGGTCCTGAGGAGCTCCAACATTTAGAGGTGGGGCGGAGGAGGAGGAACCAGAAAATGAGATGAGCTGGGAGCATCCAGGAAGACAGGATAGAGCTGAGAGAGTGATGTCCCAGAACACTGAGGGAAGCGCGTCATGGAGGAGGCAGTCAACAAGCCTGTCAAGTGCTGCCGAGAGCCTAGTAAGGTAGGGAATGAATGTTGACCATGAAATTAACCAGCCTGGAGGTCAATGTGACATCGACAAGTTGTTTCAGGGACGTGGTGGAGACAAAAGCCTGACATGTGTGAGTTCAAAAGAAGACTGAGACAAGGAATGGGGAAGGCATGTATAGGCAACCTTTTCCAAGAGTTTTGCTATCAGAGGCAGCAGAGAAAAGGGGTGGTGGCAGGAAGGATATGTGGCGGAAATCACAGCAGTTTTGACACTGAGGGAATGATGGGGGTGGGAGAGAACAGCGATATGGAAGGCAAGGAGGCAGTTGCTACAGGAATGTCCTCAAGCAGGTGCGAGGCCATGCGATCTAGTGCAAAAGTGGAGCGTTTGCCTTGGATGGATGCAGTGGCAGTTTATCTGCAGTGACAGGAGGACAGACGGAGTCCTGGGGACAGAAGTGGGTCGGTTCAGAGATCTAGTAATGGCAGCCTGCAGAAGTCGTCTTCTCTTGCCTCTATTTTCTCAATGACAGGGGATCGAGGCCATCAGCTGAGAGCAAGGAGGGAGGAAGATGTGCTGAGGGTCGAGGAGAGGATGTGTAAACTAGTCCTCTAGAACAAAGGGAGAGTGAGTGGGCTAAAGAAACAGAACAGGACTGCCAGGTAGCACTTGGGACACAGAGGAACAAACCCCCATAAGAGCAGTCAGAATGGCCTCATTAATGAGCATGGCAGTTGCAAACAGGGTAGAACTCCCAGACGGACAAAGCCATCCTAGTCACTGGGCTCGTGGAGAGCGAGCCTTCTCTAATGAATGCAGCTACTTCACCCGACCCAGCAGCTCTGTTCTGCCGTTTTCTCCTTCTGGTAGCTCTCACTGCTGATTGTGGCTGTTGAAGAGCACTTCACATCTCTCAATGACTAGAAGAGGCGAGCAACAAGCAAGTCTGCCTGTTCCAAAGGTGTCTTAGTTCCTGCAGGGGTCAGGAAGCTACTCAGGAGGGACACATCTGTCCGGCTCCCTGAGCCTGGGATGTAAAGCTGTAGTTACTTCATAACACAGCCACACCCACTCGGGTACATCTTGTCTGTAGCTGATTTAGGACAGCCACGGCAGAGTTGAGTAGTAGACACCCTATGGCCTTCAAGTCTAAAATATTTACTATCTGCTCCTTGATTAAAAAAAAAAAAAAAAAAGTTTGCCGATCTCTGATTTAGAACCACGGTTCTCAAAAGTTACTATGCATCAAATTGCTTCCAGGACTTGTTAAAAACAGAACGCTAGGCCTAACACAACGAGTTTCTGGCCCAGCAGGTCTGGGGTGAGGCCCAAATTTACATTTCTAATTAAGTTTCCAGGTGGTACTGATGCTGCTGGTCCAGGGACCACACTTGGAGAATCACTGGTTCAGAGAAAGCCCCAAATATGTCAATATGCGCCTACTGTGCCCATGTCAAAAGGATCTTATTCTTGACTCTCCAGTGAACTGAGCTTTCCTGTTCTAATTCTAGGTCCAAATGCACAAACAGATACTCAAGGAAAGCATACACAACTCTTAAAAAAAAAAAAAAAAAAATTCTAGGGGCGCCTGGGTGGCTCAGTTGGTTAAGCAACTGCCTTCGGCTCAGGTCATGATCCTGGAGTCCCGGGATCGAGTCCCGCATCGGACTCCCTGCTCAGCGGGGAGTCTGCTTCTCCCTCTGATCCTCCCCCTCTCATGCTCTCTGTCTCCCATTCTCTCTGTCAGATAAATAAATAAAAAATCTTTAAAAAAAAAAAAATTCTCTAAACAGGCAAGGGATAAGTCAAAGAGGTAACAAGCTCCATGTCATCCCTATGTCTCTTAAACCTTAGCTAGGGTTTCTCTAAAGGCTGCTGTATTCAGTCAGCTTATTAGCAGTTATGAAAAGGGAAATTTATTTCATCTGCTTCAGAAGAGCAGAGAGCAGGCCCACACTCAGAGCAAAATTAGATCAACAAATTTTCTACCATTGTGCCAAGAATGAATGCTTCATTAAAATCAATTCTACTCCTCTTGCTATATCAGGCTGAAAGGTAATCAAGGCCTTCTCCTGATGCCCATACACTCCAAGTAGGGTTACCAGATTTAACAAGTCAAAATAAAGAATTCCTAGTGAATCTGAATTTTGGATAAGCAGTGAATGTATTTTTAATATAAGTATATCCTATGCACCATTTGGGACATACTCGTAATAAAAACAAACAAAAAACACGGTCTGAAATTCAAAGTTGATAGGTGTCCTGTGTTTTCTCTGGCAGCCCTAACTCTACAGTTCCACAGAGCATCCAATCTTATTTCACTTTATTTGGTCTTCCTAGGAAGCTGGCAAAAAGTACATAATTTTCACGTATAGGTATATAAAACATTGGATACAGAAGGAAAAGCCACCATGTTCCTGCCCTCAGGGGGATACAGTCTCATAGAAAGGAAAGAGATACAGAAATTATTTCATTACATAGCAAGCCAACCCTCCGGGTGGATTTACACACTGAAGATGCCAGAGGTTTAGAAGCCACATGCAGCTACGTGCCCCTGCCCTAGCTGGCTGTAGGCTATCCCCTGGGTTTCGTCTGCCTCTTCCTTCCTTGTCAAACTGTCAGTGATTAGTGTCTCCACAGACTAGCTGTTGGCCATCCCTCCTCCAATGTTCTCATGCTTCCAAGTTGAGGCTTCCAATTTCCAAATGAACACAAGTGATGGACTTGTTCAAATTGCGTTTAAACTGGAAATAAACAGGTTCCAAGTGAAAGTCTGGATTGTTCTCCTAGGCAGAAAGTAGTCCCATGTCTGAAGGATATGGACCAACTAGAGCCTGAGCAGGGATACAGCCAGGGCGGGTGAAGAAATACATGTTCATCTAGCATGAGAAAAAGCTGAAAGAGCCATTCCCCATTCCCTCCCTCCTGCCTGGAAGCTACTGTGATAGCTAGAGCTCTAAAAACCATCTTGTGGGGCGCCTGGGTGGCTCAGTCAGTGAAGCGTCTGCC
The DNA here is from genome assembly GCF_004348235.1 of Phoca vitulina. NCBI lineage: Eukaryota > Metazoa > Chordata > Mammalia > Carnivora > Phocidae > Phoca > Phoca vitulina. The sequence continues at coordinate 41,057,610 of NW_022589710.1, read as the reverse complement.
TTTGGTTCAGGTCGTGATCCTGGGGTCCTGGGATCGAGCCCCACATCAGGCTCCCTGCTCAGCAGGGAGCCTGCTTCACCCTCTCCTTCTGCCTGCTGCTCCCCCTGCTTACGCCCTCTCTCTCTGTCAAAGAAATAAATAAAATATTTAAAAATAAATAAACAAAAAATAAAAACCATCTTGTGACCTTAAGAAAGGAAGCCACAATCTAAGGATGATGGCACAGAAAGACAAAAGAACCTGGGTCCCTCATGCTTTTGTAGAACCACCGTGCATCTAGAATTCCCTTACGTGAGAGAATGAAGCCGGATGTAATTCAGCCTCAACTACAGTTGAGTAGCTTTTAATTGTAGCCAGATACCATTCCTAAATGCTAGAGGCTCCAGGGTATATGAAAATAGAGAAACACCAAAATAAGGTTACCAAAACTGTGTTACATTTTTAAGTATATGCACTTCACAAATGAATGGTTGTTTCCCACATAAGAAAATACAATGTAATATCACTGTGCTGTTTACTTCTTTCAATCCTGAAAATTGTGACATATAACCTCATTTGGAAACAATGTCCAAAACATTTAAGTAGAAATGCAAGTAAAAACCAGGAGATGCCACATACCTATGCTAAAAATATAGATATATACATACATCCAATACCAAGTGCTGGTAAGTATGCAGAGCAGCTAGAACTTCACACATTGAAGATGGGAATACAAAATGGTACAGCCGCTCTGGAAAAAAAAATTGGCAGTTTCTCATAAAATTAGGTGTACACTTACTTATGACCCAGGAACCCCACTCTTAGAAATGAAAACTTATGTTCACACAAAAACCTGTACATGGATGTTTCTAGCAGCTTTATTCATACTCTCTAAAAAATGAAAACAACTCAAAGGTCCTTCAACTGGTGAGTGGATAAACAAATGACGATATATACTCAGCAATAAAAAGGAATAAACGATTGATACGTGCAGTAACATGGATGAATCTCAAATGTACTATAATACATGGAAGAAGCCAGACTCAAAAGACTACATAATTCCATTTACAGGACATTCTGGAAAAGGCAAAACTATAGGGGGGTGACTGAATCACTCTGTATCTTTACTGTGGTGGTTACAACGCCAAGCAATTTGGCCAAATTTCTAGACCTGTACGCCAGAAAGAGTGAGTATTTCATTCACTCTATGTAAAACTGAAAAATAAATTTTTAAAAAAGTTTAAATGTGTGCCCTTCAGGAAAAGAGGCCAGGGCCATGTGGCTCTCCTGGGATGCCCCCCCCCCTCGGCCCCAGTCTCAGTGTCTGCCCCAATTTATTCTACCCCCACCCCCTAGGCCCAGACACTCTCTGGACATTCCTCCAGGATCCAATAGAGTGGTGGGCAGAGAGGATTCTCCATCCAAATCCTGAACACATTTTAACACCAGCCACTAACTGTCCCCCCTGAAATGCAGAACAATAGCCATACTGTATGCAGCTCCATACAGGTCACTGCATAAACATTAGCAACAAGTTCCATGGTGACTCCCTGCTACTGGCCTTTGCAGCTGCCCGATTCATGGGGCTGGAGGACCCGAGCAGGGTAACACAGAGTCTGGATACAGCTCCCCGTGTTCAACCTAGAGCTCAGAAGAGTCTCAGTCCTAGGAAGTTCGCTGGTAATAATACCGCCAACAGACCCCTACCCACCAAAGTCCCCAGTTTCGGGCTTCCTAATAGTTATCCCTGATGACCCCCCAGAGGACACCCTAAAGTTGCGAATGTCCAGGGTTAAACGCTGAGAGTCAGGCGATGGAAAATCCATCTGCTCAGGGGGGGATTCTGACCGGGAGCGCGTTTGACTTGACACCTCTTCAGCATAAACACAGTCTGTTGCTCTTGACCTTAGGCAACTACTATGCCCGGTTTATTAAAAATTGAGAATCCAAGGCTCATTGCAATAGGAGTGTTTTTGTTGACCAAAAAAAAAATCCTTCAAGCATAAATCATTTACGGCACTCTCCACATTAGCTGGCATGAAATAAACAGAGCCTGTCTTGTGGGCAGAAGGTGCCAGAGTAGCTTTGCCAGCTTCAAGCCTCCTGCCTGGCCATCATAAACTCCACCCTCGATGCTTGAAATATAGTGAAAACCTTCAGAAAGGTTCCTTCCCAACTATTTCTCTCCACTCACCTGTGCTGGGTAAGCTGAACCCTACTCTAATGCGCTATGAATGCACCATCGTGTACTGGAAAGTGTAGGGCTTTGTAACTAGGCAGATTTGGATACAAATCCAGTCTCTTCTTAGGGGTCCCGAGCACTTTGCTTAAATTCTCTGTACCTCAGTGTGCTCATTTATAAGTGGGGACAACAGCTGGTCCCCTTTGTAGGACAGTTAGCTGAAATAAATGAGGGTCCGTATAAAACACCTACATGGGACTTACTCATAAGATGTGCTTATCACATCTAAGCCTCTCTTTCCCCCCAGAGGTGATTTCCTCTATCTGGAGTTACCCACACCAGCCCCAAAACACGGCTGAAAAGAGAGCAGAGGCAAATGATCAGAGAGCAGGAGGAAGTCATCTGCTCTAAGTTAGGAAACCTGGTTCAAAGAAGTGACTGATATGTGAGTGATGAAAAGAAATCTGGTCTCCAATTGTGTCACCTGGACTAGAAACCCAGTGGCTCCCTCCCCAGGGAGTGGGACCAAGACTCCACTGCTCTTCACTCACACTATCCTGACTCACACCCAGCTGGAATTCTTTTTGGCCCAAGAATCAATGAAAAACAAATTAAATGGCCAACGTCCATCAGAATACAGATTTTTTTAAAAAAGTGTTTTAACTGCTCCTACCTCCTAGGGTGCTCCTGGAAAATGCCCTGACATTTTCTGGAAACTTGTTACACAGCATAACTTAAAACCCAAGATTGTTTTCCAATGGAAAATAGCTCCTCACAAAAATAAGAGACTGAGCATTCATTAAAGATACAGTCAGTATTCTGAAAATGTTTTACATAAATCCTTGCCAGAAATCATGCTTCCCCAGTGCTACAGCCTGCACTAGAAGCTGTCTTCCTCCGCAGCCAAATTTTCCACCGCCCAGATACTGCAATGGGAACTCTGTAAGTCAGAATTGATGTATCAGTCTGTAAAGTCACAGGGAAGCCTGTCAGAGGATGTGTATTTGCTTAGAGAGGCTTAGCACAGACAGGCAGGGGCACTAGCCAATCTCTGTGGCAGATGCAGCTTATTACACGTTCAGACTGTAAGACAATTGCTGCATACACCAGTTAAAGCAAAATTACAGACCACACCGAGAAAGTACCTACTGTGATTCAGAAACCCAGGAAACTCGTATATTTATGATGAAATGCCAGCTGGGGCCATTACCAGTGGATGGTTATTCAGCACCTGATGCAGTGCTGGGTGCTGGGAATACAAAGATCGTAGATAAGTGTCTGCTGAGTTCTTTTGATGCTGTTGGTAATGCGGGGTTCCTGCCCTCAAGGAGCCCACAGTCTAGTGGGCAAAAAGACAAACGTACGGCGAGCAAACCAATCCATCACCACCAACGGCTTTAGCAGGTAGGAGCACGAAGTGCTGGGCGACAGACAGGAAGAGGAGAGGGACATTTTGAAGAGACAGTCTGGAAAGTAGAATTCTCCCAAATAAAATTCTCCCAAAAAATAGATAAATAAATACACACACACACACACACACACACACACCAATAGTTAGGATTAACAGTAAAAGGGTAAGGAAAGAGAGGCAAAACAGAAAAACAACTTCCCTGCACTGTTTCAGCCCAGCTGTCCCAACTCCTAATTGTACCTGCGGGGGTCACCGTAATAGCCCAGAAGGGTCTCCTGCTTCACCTCCAGCACTAACAGGAAGAAGGTCACAGGGGCCCCGCAAAGCTGGCACGGCCCCCACAGAACCAAAGCACCGTTGGGATTAGAGAAGCATCCAACATATGGATATTTTTCAAAGAAACGGGACAGAGGCCAGATGAGAGAGAGGACAGTAAGGATGCTGAGGCCCAGGCCCTCCCAGTCCTGACCAGCAGATTCTCAGAGGTGTAGCTGTGTTCTTTCCTTTTCTGCGTTTAAATGCACACTGTCCTGTGGCCAGTGTCCGTCTTGTTCCCACCACCCACGGAGCAGCAACCAGACGGAAGGTGCAGCATGGCCTCAGTCAAGGGGCTGAAACGTCAGGAAAGACAACAGCCAGGACTTACCTTCTTACTACAGGTAAATGAGCAATGCGATTGGCCAACTTTCACATTTGAAACGAACAGACATGCAGATTTCAGCCGTTGCTTCATTTTTCCTAACAGTATTTATTCACACAAGAAATGCATGATCCCTTTAAACGAGGAAAGTGAAAAGTCTCCGTAATCCCCCCACCCAGAGGAAAAGAAACAATTAACATTTTAATGTGTACTCTTTTTTCTATGCATATTTATCATTTACAAAATGGGACTCTATAATACAATAATGTTTTAACCTCCTCCCCTTCTCCCCCAAGTACAAAAGTCATTGGGAACTTATCCATATCAAAAACACAAGACCATTTTTATAGATTAAGCCATAGATCTGTGCCATAACTTACGCACCTACTTTCTGTTTAGGTTCATTCTTCTCTTCTGTTTCTGTCTCATCTACCCTCATTTTTACTGAATGTCACTTAATTAGAGGCACACTGACCTTATAGCTAAAAAAAAAAAAAAAATGGCAGAGTCACCTTAAATTCTGGGTCCTTACTTTTGTTCTCTCTACCCTTAGTTAATTACAAGATGAAACAGGATCTGTATGCATACTCCTTTGTGTAGGTTTGAAGGGAGAGCTGGGACCGATGAGTAGAAGTTTCAAAAAGGCAGAATTTCATTTAATGGAAAAAGCAATCACTTATGTACTTAAGAAAATAGATCATCAGTAAGGATGTTATAGAAATAATTTCTTAATCATAGTAGAAGCAAAAAAGATATGTAAGATTTCCTGTGGTAGATTTCACCTTTTATAAATAGACAATAAAGTTACCTAAGTTTTGCTATTAAAGCAATAATATAATTCCTCAATGATAAGGCATTAAATGGAATAGTACTGCTTCCTGTGGCTGTCAATCCCTGAATTCCGAGCCAATGTCTGTTCCACCAAGTACCTCATGGCAGCCACCAAAGTAAAAGCAGTTAGCAGCCTCAGAAATTATCTCCACCACTATCCTTTCAACCTCCTGCCAAAGGTTGTTCAAGACCATTTCTTCATAAGGGTGGTCGTTCTCATCCAACCCCTCCTATTTCAAGACCTTCAAGACCTTCCTCCAATTCTGCATCTCCAGCCTCTGGCTCCTCTCAAATCTCTCCCTACCATCTTCCAAAGAAAATTCTTTGACCCTGCATCCCCATCCAATTCCCAGCCTTCCTGTCCCATGCTTCATGGGCAATCTTGTTGAAAAAGCAGCCCACACTCCCTTTCCACTTTCCTCCTCCATGGCAATCTGACTTGGGCCTTCCTGATGCACTGAAGGTGCTCCTGCTGAAGTGGCCAATGGTTTACTACTGGCCAAACCCGCTGGACACCTCCTAGGTGTTAGCCATCTGGACCTCTTCTAGGCTTCTCTGTCTCTCTCTCCATTAGCTTCCAACTTCTTTGACTCTTCCTTGTTGTCCTTGTCTTGGCTATCTAGTTATCTATTACTGTATAGCACATTGCCCCCTGCCCTTGTCAGTTTGGGTTACTCTAACAAAGATACCAGACTGGTGTCTTAAACAGCAAACATCTGTTCCTCACAGTTTTGGAGGCTGGCAAGTCCAAGATCAAGGTGCCAGCAGATTCGGTGCTTCCTGGCTCATAGACAACCATCTCTCACTGTGTCCTCACGTGGTAAATGAGGTGAGAGAGTTCTCTGGGATCTCTGTTATAAAGGCACTGATCCCATTCGTGAGGGCTCCACCTTCACGACCTAATCACCTCCCAACAGACCCCATCTCCTAATACCATCACATTGGGAATTAGCATTTCAACATAGGAATATAGTGGGGGACACAAACATTCAGGCCATAACATCCTAAAACTTAGCTACTTAAAGCAATAATTTTGTCATACTCACAGATTCTGTGGGTCAGGATTCAGAAAGGGCACCGTGGGGATGGCTTTTCTTTGCTTCATGAAGGACTCAAAGGCTATGGGTGAATTTACAGCTGGGGGCAGGGAAAATCGGGTAGCATCCTCATTCACACGTCCAGCAGTTGACGCTGGTCATCAGTGGGGACCTCAGCTAGGGCTGTTAGTCGAAACACCTACGCATAGCTTCTCGCCGTGGCCTGAGTTCTTAAAAACATGGCAGCCTCAGGTTTTCAGGGCTCCAAAGGTGAATGTCCTAAGGGAACCAGTGGAGGCTGCATCTTCTTTTATTTCTGAAGCTTGGAAGTCACCTAATATCACAAGCCTGTCCAGATCGCAAGAAAGGGACATAGACCCTCCCTTCTCTGAGAGGAATGGCACAGTCACACAGGGAAGAGGGCATGTGGGAGAGAGGATATTGTTGCAGTCATCTTTGGAAAATGCAGTTTGCCAGCATTCTCTTCCATGGTTTTTCTTCTATGCCCAAGTTAATGGTAGCATTCTCCAGAATCTGAGCATACATGTTCCCTGGACAACTTTATTCATACCAATGGCTTTAACGCTCTTCTACATGTTGGTGGTTCCTCCGTCTACAGCTGATCTAGAAGCTCTCCTGATAGCCTCACTTGGATTTCTCAAGATGCCTCAAATTCAAGTCCAAAACAGTCTTCCCCTGCTCCTCACCAAGTCTGCTTCTTTTCCTGTCCTCCCCATGGGATTTGTGGCACCACCTAATTTCTGAAATCTAAGTGAGAAAACAAATAGGCAGCCTCGATTTCTCCTTGTCTTTCACCCTCAACCATCCCACATCCAAATGGCCACCAACTCCTCACAACACTGCCCCCTTGATGGTTTAGTCCTTCCTCTCTCCCACGGTCAGAACAACCACCTTAACTTGGATCCTCATCAGCTGTAGATGGACTTTTGTAATCAGTTCACAACTGGTCTTGCAGCCTCCAGTCTTGCACCCCTGAAAACTCTTTATTTGCCTGGACTTTCATGTCACTCTCGTGTTTAAAGTCCCCCAGCGATGCCCTACTATCTACAGTATTAAGTCCAACTCCCTAGCGTATAGAGGCCTCGCGTCCCTCATGATTGGCTGCCACCTATCCAGCCTTCCTCCTTACATACCCTTACAATTACCCCACATCATGGCATACTGAACTTCCTGCAGTCTCTGGAACATACCACTCTCTCATACCTCCATGCCTTTGCCTGGAAATTCCTCTCCAATCCCTGTCTTGGAAACTCCTACCCAGTGTTAAATACCTAGATCAAGTGTGACTTCTTTAATGCTGCTCCCAAAAGAATCATAGCCACTCTTCCCTACATGTCGCCATAGCACCACTATCTCACCATAATCATATCTTTATTACATACAACATTATCACATGATGTTATAATTTGTTAATATCATCACCATTCTGAGCATCATGTCTATATGGGTCATATTTGAAAGGAAATAAACAGATATGCTATTAGAAAAAATTCTTTATCATAGGCGGACCCATTACAATCTTGATTCCAAACCAAACAATGCATGATTCCTTCCAGTGTTAACAATGAAATAAAGGGAGAGGGGAAAAATATGTTCTGTGATACTCTGCCTTCAACAAGAGAAACGATGTTGAAGGTCACTGCTAAATGCGGGCTGCCAACAGTGCCTGCCAGGCACTCCCCATGCCTTCCCTCACAGAATGGGCCCCATAACCCCAGGAAGTAGGTATTATTACCTCCCACTGTACCTGTAAAGAAACCAAATTTCATACAGATTGAGTGATATGCAAAAGGCCCTCAGCCAGCAGGTGTCAGAGCCAGCCTTTGAACCCATATACGTCCAACTCTAGGGCTGGTGCTATTTCATTGCCTCTAGTACATTTCTTAGTCTCAGATAACATGCTTCATATCTCCTAGGTATTTTAAGGAGAGACCAGGAACCCCAGAAGTCATGTGTAAGTGCCTATAAAAAGGAACTACAACTTCAAGAAGTCATCTTGGAAAGAACTTTCTCCAATGAGGTGAAGGAATGTCAAGTGTCAAATCACATAAGTGACCAGTAAAGACAAGTTGTTGAATGGTCTCCCGACAGGTGCATGTGCTGGAGAAACCCACCTTTTAGGCACAGTGGCACTATCATTCAAATGACTTATACAAACATGAGTGAGAAATGGATTCCACCAAGTGAGTTCACACGTGTACATCGACAAGTGGAGATGTAGGTGGAGGCAGCTGGTCTCACTGTCCCAGTGGCACAGGTGGGAAGAAATTCTGCAAAGGCTCACTTCCAGTAAGGCTTAGTGTATTATAAAAGTATGTCAGTTAGAAGCATTGCAAAACGGTCTCTGTTGCAAATGACAAAAAATAAAATCAAATTGACTTAAGCCAAAAGAGGAGTGTTATCAGCTACTGATTGATCCATAACAAGCCACTCCAAAATTTAGTGGCTTAAAATAACAAATTCTGCTGCTGTGGCTACACTGAGCATTTCCTCTGCTGGCTTCACCTGGCCTCACTCACGCAGCTACATTCAGTGGGAAGGTCAATTAGGCTGGAAGGTACAAAATGGTCTCAAGGGCATGTTGGGCAATTGGCACTAGCAACTGGTGCTTCAGTTCTCCTACACATGGCCTCTTGTCCTCCAGCAGATTAACCTTCTTACGTGGTGGCTGTGGGGCAGAGGCCCAAGGGGGTGAAGGCATAAGCTTCAAGGCTCCTCGAGGCCCCATGTCCAGAGCTCACACACTGTGGCTCCCACCACATTCCATGAGGCAAAGCAAGTCACAGGCCAGACCAAATTCAAGAGGTGAGGAAACAGACTCCACTTCTTAATGAAAAGAGTCGCAAAGAAACTGTGGCCATATTTAATCTACCACAGGAAGTTACTGGCATGTATAATGGAAGATACAAGGGAGCTTCAAGCATAGCTGCATCCAGATGCTCACAATATATTATCAGAAACCAGTCTCTTTCCTCTCTCAGCTTTGTTTTGCTCTATGTTGGCTTTATTCTCAGGCAAGCTTTTCATTCATAGTAACCAAGTGACGTACAACCACCATGGGCCTACATCCTCACAGTGTCCCAACCCCAGAGTTCCTCTTCCCCAGAAATTAGTTGTACCACAGAGTCCCACAATTGGGTTTATTGGTCCAGCTCAGGTCACAGGAGCATCCTGACCTGGGAGAAAGCACACACTGATTGATCAAGCCCAGGTTACTGCCCTGCAACTGGGAGGTGGGATAGTCCACCTAAGTTATGGGAACGGAGAGTGAGGGAAGGGTTTTCCCCAAAAGAACGTAGAGATTTTATTACCAGAAAAGAGAGAACTAGATACGAGGCAGACCAAAACAACAGATGTTTACTATAATAGACTTCTCAGGATGGTGGCAGGGCAAAGAGCCACCACGGAATGCACTGAACTCCTCTCTCCCAATGCATCGCGCAACTTTGTCAGCTGACAAGTCCCAGCTTCCCAGTGGGGTGGTATGTGCACCACTGAATAGCTTGTTGTGCATGTGAAAAACAAAGACATAGGACAAAGCCTTTTGCAACAAGCACTTGCACAATTCTTCCATCTGGCAAAAGCTGTCCTTTCTCGGACATTTGTCAGTTGCTTCTGAAGACAGCCCTCCCTAAGAGGAATCAGAATGCTTTGTCTTTTAACTTAGTGGTTTTTCTAGATCAGATGCAAACAATTTCCTTCTTGCCTCCTACAGCCCTATCTAAGGCCAACTCATCATTGAATAAATGAATGAGAGAATGAATCACAATACCCTTCCCTAACTAGAGCTGTGCTCAGGTCCAAACCCCCCTCCCCAATAAAGGAGGCAAAGATGGTCAATGGAACAATCCAACCAGCAATCCAACTTTTTGGAAGCTCTTGGACTCCAAGGTACTAATTCACATTGTAGCACTTATTTTCATCTTACTGGACATCTCCTGAGTATGGGACAAGGGGCTGGGAAAAGAAATCTTCATTTTTTAAAAAGATTTATTTATTTATATTTTGAAAGAGAGAGAGAGAGAGTCTGCACATGAGAGTGAGTGGGAGGAGGGACAAAGGGAGAGAATCTTCAAGCAGACTCCCTGCTGAGTGCAGAGCCCGACACGGGGCTCGATCCCATGACTCATGAGATCATGACCTGAGCCTAAACCAAGAGTCAGACGCTTAACCAACTGAGCCACCCAGGCACCCCAAGAAATCTTCATCTTAAATTTCATCTCGTGGCATAGCAGCTTCATGTGGCCCTAAAGACTTGGTCTTCCAGGGTGCTTGGGTGGCTCAGTCGGTTAAGCATCTGCCTTCAGGTCAGGTCATGATCCCGGGGTCCTGGGATGGAGCCCCACATCGGGCTCCCTGCTCAGCGGAGCGTCTGTTTCTCCTTCTGCCCCTCCTTCCACTCATTCTCTCAATCTCTCTCTCTCTCAGATAAATAAAATCTTAAAAAAAAAAAAAAAGACTTGGTCTTCCACAGAATTGGACATCACCCTTTTAGAACTGCAGCTACTCAGTACATGAATGGCTCCAACCCCAAAACAAGATGCTCTTCTACCCTCAAACATGAACATAACATCTGGGAAAGCAGAGGCCAGAGGCTTCAAAGGGCTCCCTTCCTTCCAAGGGACCTTGTCTTGATATATGTAAATACCTATTAGTGAAAACAAATTGAATTTGCATTCATTTATGTTCTTTTAAGTCACAGGTTGCATAAGCCATGAGTCCAGGCCTTGCCTGGTCAATTTTATTCCTTTCTACAATTTTAGCCTAAAGAGGTCTCAAACCTCTTTAAAAGAGGTGTGCATGAGAACCACCTGCAGTACTTTTGAGAAATGCACATTCCTGGACCCTGTAGCATCTCAGGTGAGCTACACACTATACTTTAGGAAATATATTCTTTGAGAAATACGTAGCTACAGGATGTAACAAGATTCTTAACTGCTGGGTCTCACTCCTCAGAGAAGAGGCCAAGATTTTGTTAATGACACCCAGTTATAAGCTGATATGACTAAAGTTTCCATGAGCTGGACCAGGCCATTGTGGTATGTGGTCATTAGCCCAGTCAGCATGGTGAGCACAGGGATGGGCAAGCACTCTTCACTCACCGTAGTAGCACTGGAGAGCACCTGGTTATTGGTTTTTTTCATCATTAATGTGAGGAGAGAGCCTTTGGGTGTTGGGGATAGGCAAGAACAATGTACCAGGGTCTCGTACTGAATATCAAAGAAAAGTCCCCCCATTAAGAAACAGCCAAAGTATTCAGTTCTTCTTAACAAGGCCTACCATCAAAAGAAACCATTTAATCAGAGCCTAACTTATTGGGGTTTTATCATAGCTAATCAACCTGATTTGGGAAGAGAAATACCCGATTCTGGCCCGCTCTAGCCATCCTATCCCATGTAAGTGAAGAAAAAAACATGGAAACATCCCTATGAAGTTCACAGTCCAGAAGCCCAGGCTCATTAAAAGACTGAGACCTAATCATAGGACAACAGAATGCTTCCTCACTCTCCACACCTCACCACAACATCACTGAAGGTCTATTTATCACAGTTCTTTCTATGTAATTCATCATGTCTGATTTCAACAAAAAATTACAAGGCTTACTAAAAAGCAAAAAACATAATTTGATGATACAGAGCTACCAACAGAAGCAGATTCAGATATGGGAGAGATGTCTGAATTAGCAGATCAGTAATTTTAAAGCACTGTGATTAATATGCTAAGTGCTCTACTGGAAAAAGTAGACATCATGCAAGAACAGATGGGTAATATGAGCAGAGAGGTGGAAATTCTAAGAAAGAATCCAAAAGAAATGCTAGAGGTCAAAAACACTGTAACAGAAATAAAGAATGCCTTTATCATTATTATTATTATTATTATTATTGAAGTATAATTGACATACAATGTTATATTGGTTTAGGTATACAACAAAGCATGCCTTTGATGGGCTCATTAGTAGATGGGACACAGCTGAGGAAACAATCTCTAAACTTGAGGATATGTTGATAGAAGCTTCCAAACTTAAAAGCAAAGAGAAAAAAAGACAGGGGGGGGGAAAGAAGAGAACAGAATATCCAAGGACTGTGGGACAACTACAAATGGTATAACATATGTGTCGCAGGATTTCGAGAAGGAGAAAAAAGAAAGGAACAGGAGAAATATTTGAAGCAATAATAACTTAGAATTTTCCCCAAATTAATGTCAGATATCAAACCACAGATCCAGAAAACTCAGAAAACAGCAAGCAGGATAAATGCCCCAAAACTACACGTCGGCATGTCACATTCAAACTGCAGAAAATCAAAGATAAAGAAAAAAATCTTGAAAGAAGCCAGAGCAGAGGGAAAAAAACCCTCACCTATAAAAAGGCAAAAGTAAGAATTGCATTGGGGTTCTCCTCAGAAGCCATGCAAGCAAGAAGACAGCGGGGTGGAATATTTGATAAGTTGTTGAGAGGGAAAAAAAACCCCATCAACCTAGAATTCTGCATCCTGATAAATTATCCTTCAAAAGTGAAGGAGAAATAAAGACTTTCTCAGATAAGTAAAAACTAAGGGAATTTGTTGCCAATAGACATGCCTTAAAAGAAATGTTTAAGAAAATTCTTCAGGGAGAAGAAAAATGATATAGGTCAGAAACGCAGACCTACATAAAGAAAGCAAGAGCACTGAAGAAGGAAAACTTTTTTTCTTATTCTTAAATGATCTCACACATAAGTTTGTTCAAAAAAATAATAACAACAAAGCATTCAATGATTATAACTTATATACAAGTGAGATGAATTACACCAATGGAACAAAACCCAGGATTGAAGAATTAGGAAAATTTTGTTATTACAAGGTACTTACACTACCAAGAAGCAGTAGAGTGGTATTTCAAAGTGGACTTTGGAGCTGGGAAAACTGGACCGCTCTCTTACACCATACACAAAAATAAACTCAAAATGGATTAAAGACCCAGATGTAGGACGTGAAACCACAAAACTCCGAGAGGAAAATGTAGGCAGTAATTTCTTTGACATGGGCTGTAGAAACATTTTTCTAGATATGTCTCCTGAGGCAAGGGAAACAAAAGTTGAAAATAAGGGGCACCTGGGTGGCTCAGTTGTTGAGCGCCTGCCTTCGGCTCGGGTCATGATCTCAGGGTCCTGGGATTGAGCCCCGCATCGGTCTCCCTGCTCAGCAGGAAGCCTGCTTCTCCCTCACCCACTCCCCCTGCTTGCGTTCCCTCTCTCGCTGTGTCTCTCTCTGTCAAATAAATAAATAAAATCTTAAAAAAAAAAAAAGTTGAAAATAAGCTACTGGAACTACATCAAAATAAAAAGTTTTGCATAGCAAAAGAAACCATCAACAAAAAGGAAAGGCAACCTATAAAACAGAAGATATTTGCAAATGACATATCTGATAAGTGGTTAATATCCAACATATATAAAGACTTTATATAACTCAACACTAAAAAAAACCCAAATAATCCAGTTAAAAATGAGGAGAGGGCCTGAATAGACATTCTGCCAAAGAAGACCTACAAATGGCCAACCAACACATGAAAAGATGCTCAACATTACTCATCATCAGGGAACTGCAAATCAAAACTACAATGAGGTATCACCGTACACCTGTCAGAATGACTAGAATCAAACAGACAAGAACTAACAAGTGTCAGCGAGGATGTGGAGAAAAGGGAACCCTCACACACTGTTGATGGGAATGCAAACTGATGAAGCCACTGTGAAAAGCAGTATGGAGTTTCCTCAAAAAAATTAAAAATAGAATTACCAGGGGTGCCTGGGTGGCACAGTCAGTTAAGCGGCTGACTCTTGGTTTTGGCTCAAGTCGTGATCTCAGGGTTGTGAGATCGAGCCCTGTGTTGGCTCCATGCTCAGTACGGGGTCTGCCTGGGATTCTCTCTCCTTCTCCCTCTGTCCCTCCCCGCTCATGCTCTCTCTCTCAAATAAATAAATAAATAAATAAATCTTTAAAAAAAATAGAATTACCATATGACCTAGTAAATCCACTACTGGATATTTACCCAAAGAAAATGAAAACACTAATTTGAAAGTATGCACCCCATGTTTATAGCAGCAGTATTTACAAGACCCAAGATATGCAAGCAACCCAAGTGTCCATCAGCTGATGAAGGGATAAAGAAGATGTGGTATATATACATACAATGGAATATTACTTAGCCATGAAAGAGAATGAGATCTTGCCATTTGCAACATGGATGGAGCTAGAGAGTATTATGCTAAGTGAAATAAGTCAGAGAAAGACAAATACCACATGATTTCACTCATATGCACAATTTAAGAAACAAAATAAATGAACAAACAAAGAATAAAAGAGTCAAAAAATGGACTCTTAAATACAGAGAACAAACTGGTAGTTACCAGAGCAGGGAGGCAGGTAGGGGGGCTAGATAAGGTGGATTAAGAGGGACAAACTTCCAGTTACAAAATAAATAAGTCATAGAAATGGAAAAGTACAGCATAGAGAATACAGTCAATACTATTGTAATAAGGTTGTTTGGTGACAGATGAGGGCTACACTTATCGTGGTGAGCACTAAGTAATGTACAGAATTGTTGAATCGTTATGTTGTACGCCTGAAACTAATATAATACCGCATGTTAATTACACTGGAATTTTAAAAATCAATAAGTAAAAGGTTGTCTTAAAAAAAGAAAGTGAACTTGAATTCATTGTTAAATGTATATTGCAAATTCTATGGCAAGTACTAAAAAAAGTCTTTAAAAAAAGAAATAATTGATATGCTAAGAAAGGAGTGAAATAGAGTCACATAAAATGCACAATTATAAGCACGAAAATGGGAAAAAAGTGGAAGACAAACATAGGAACCAAGAATATGAACAAGGGATAGAAAACTACACAAATATGATAGATATTGATCCAACTATACCAGTAATCACTTTCAACGTCAATGGTCCCAATATACCAATGTAAACTATTTAGAAGGAGAAAACGTGGATATAGATGCCTAAGTCACCTTATCTTGATCTATCCCTCCAGGAAACCATCCTAACAGCCAGGAGTTTTCCTTTCTGAAATGTGGTTCTAAAAGCAGCCTGGAGGATCGGGTTTGGGCCCACCCACAGGACCTGCTGGGATAGGCTTTCCAACCCAGGCCAAAGGAAGGCTGGCACCGGGTTAGAGGGTAAAGAGCACCAGAGAATCAGGCACTGCTCCTTCCAGCTCCTGGGGGCAGCAGATTGGGGACCCGATCTGGGAACATACTGGGCAGCCACCAGCCTGACCCCTGAGCCCAGAAGTTATGAGGAGGCACATGGGCATGGAGGCACATTGCCCTCTGGTTGCCTCCTGTTTCCCACAGTCTTAGAGAAAAAAGGGAAGGTAAGCAGGCTCACTCAAGCTTCCTTCGGATGCTAAACTCAGGAAAACAACCTCCCATCTTGGGAAAGAGAAAATGAAGGAAGATTTCAGGAAGCAGAGTATTGCCTGGAGGAGAAGACATGGTCACACAGCAAACGGAGAAAGATCACACCAAAGAACATCTTTCCTCCATTAACCTGGAACTGGTTGGGAAAGGGGAGGAACGTGGTTTATCTCACACACACACACACACACACACACAGGAACTAGTTTTCATTTTAAACAAAAGGTAACAGAACCACAGATTAGAAATCTTCCACATATTGATGGACTCTATAGCTTTAATTCTAAGGAGGAAAGCTAAGGGAAGCAAAACAACTATGGGTTCTTCTGGGAATCTCTCACATTTTCCTGTTACATCCATTATTTGTATGAATGGTTAACATTTACTGAGCATCCTGCCATTATTTCATTTAAGGTCCACAATGACCCAATAACGTAGATAAAATCGTCCATTTACAGATGAGGGGGTGAAACACAGAGCTTCGTTAATCTGCCCAAGAACACCTAGTGAGAAAGCACTAGAGCTAGGACTCAATGCAGGGCTCTTTGGCCCCAAAGCACTATGCCACGCTGCCTTCTGGATGGGCAAGGAAGCAAACAGTTCATCAGACGGTTATGGCTCAGACCTCTCTCACCACCTAGCAATGATATGGGAGATGCATTTCATTCTCAAGGTAGCTGTAGCTTTCAGGAAAGAAAAGCTAGAAACCGGGAATCAGCAATAGTTGGAGCCTAGGCTGTGGGTGCTATCTTTGTCCTAGGCCTCTCCCTGGATGGGGAGAAGGTAGAACAACACACCACCATGAGAGGGTACGTGATCCTCAAAGCCAAGGGGAAGTCAAGACAGAGAGAAATGATGCATCCAGTCCTCTATTCAGCCCCTGCCTTCAGAACACCTGGGCCAGTGCGGGCCTGGATCTGCCCTCAGGTTTTCTGAAATCACTGCCAGGGAGGCAGGGAGAAAGTGTCCATCCAAGTGTCCCAGACACTTTCAAACCCTCTTCAACAAATACAAAGGGTTTCCACTTCAACCCTCAAATTGGGTATCGATTCTCAAAAAGGCCTCCCAGGAAAATATTGTACCAACCATAAAGCATGCCCCCTGAGCTCCAGACCTTCGCCACTTAACTCTGTGTACGTCTGCGCTGATTGCATTGCTATGAACAAGCATTAAGAGTCTCAACCAGGAATTCACCTCTTTTAGGGACTGAGAAACCAGAACCCTATGAAACAGAAGGTATAAGAACACCAATAGTCAGGTGATAAGGACGGTCAAGATACTACCATGTCCTGAGTTTGGGGCCACATGGAAATTGGTGAATTGGCCAAAGACAACTCAGAAATACAATCCTCTACTAGAATTCAAGCTTGTCCCTCCCCTTGACAGGACCTCTGCCACATCCCCAAAGTTCTCCAGGGCATCTTTAAATGCGAAAGTCAGGGCGCCTGGGTGGCTCAGTTGGTTAAGCGACTGCCTTCGGCTCAGGTCATGATCCTGGAGTCCCTGGATCGAGTCCCGCATCGGGCTCCCTGCTCGGCAGGGAGTCTGTTTCTCCCTCTGACCCTCCCCCCTCTCTCTCGTTCTCTCTCTCTCAAATAAATAAATAAAATCTTTAAAAAATAATAAATAAATAAATAAATAAATGCGAAAGTCACAAACAGAGTAAGGAGGCAGGGATCTGGGTTCTGGCTGGGTGGACGGGGGACAGGTCTTACCTCATGCATAAAAGGAAGGGGTCCCTGAGACTTCTTCCCACTGTGGGATGAAGCCACCATGCTTATCTCATTTGGGGGGCCTTCTGGAATCATTCTCATTCGGCCTATTTATTCTACCCAGAAAGTATCCAAATTTTTCCTATGTTCCCTTTTTCCTATCATCTCTTAATCTCAGAACATCTGTGCTGATAGTAACCTTGGAGGTGATTTGATCTCCCTTTAATAGAGGAAGGAACTGATCACACAGTAACAGGAGAGCTCCCGCTTTGCTGCGCTGTGACCATCAGTGTCCAGCACACTTCTTACCACACAGTCCACCTCACCATTCTGCTGGTAAAATAATGCTCCAAATCCCAAAATGGACACTGTGCTTGTTGCCCTCATATCCCTTTCACTCCCCCACCTTGTGCAGCCATGCGGTCAGGGAGGAACCACCTGACCCCCAGCTCCAAAAATAGGTACCCTGTCTCCTACCCTGCCACAGTGACTGCCCTAAGGAATCCAGACCTAAGTCACTCACAGCACGGCACTCTCCTGGCCAAAGGGATTGGTTCAAAGAATGGGCATTTAATCCAGTTTAGATCAATGAGCTAAAAGCCAAAGTTTTCTGACATCAAGTAGGAATGAAGGTTGTCCCTCCTCTGAAAGGGGCTACTTCAAGTCACTTCTCTCTTCTGTATTCTAGAAAGTAAGATGTTGGGATGAGAAGTATGGAATCATTGCAGGAATCCTGCCACCATGAAAAGCTAGGCTTGAAATTAAACGTATAACACAAAAGGCAGAAGGGAGAAACATAAAGACAATACAAATGGCAGAGGGCAATGTTTTGATGGCATTAATAAGATGCTGAATCCAACCAATCCTGAAGCCCTCCTTGTACCTTCATTGGGTAAGCCAGTTCAAAATGTGGTCTCCGTTCTTATGATATAAATTCCCAATGGATGTGTACCTACCAAAGATCATACTCAAAGCTGATCGACAATTATACTTTAAAGGCCTTTTGATTAGCACTAGAGAGTAAAACCAGCTCATGCTCTTACTGCTTCCACTAGAAATCAAGGAGATTCTCCTTCCTAGGCCACCCACCAAGAACTCAGGGCAGGTATCCCTCTCGGAGCTCTGCAGTCACACACAGCCTCCCCATCAGGAGGCCATTGCTGAGACGAGAACATTGGCAACTAAGCCCCGTCTCTCTGTAGGCAACACCAGAGACAAGAAATATGGCAATGCCACACAAAACGTAGAAGCCCTTTTCTGTATAACCTGTCAGTTGTTTAAAAATCATTGACAGGGGCGCCTGGGTGGCTCAGCCAGTTAAGTGTCTGCCTTTGGCTCAGGCCATGATCTTGGGGTCCTGGGATCAAGCCCCATGATGGGCTCCCGGCTCAGTGGGGAGTCAGCTTCTCCATTTTCCTCTGCCCCTCCCCTCACTCGTGCTCTCTCATGTGTGCTCTCTCTCTCTCAAATAAATTCTTTAAAAAAAAATCATTGACAACTCCTAATAAATTAATGGATCCCCAAATGATGCTAATATCACAGATGTTATGTGCCTCCTGGTGCAGACCAACTCCCACGAAATATACTTGCCAAAAAAATATCAAATCTAGGCTCAGTCAATTAAGCGACTGCCTTCAGTTCAGGTCATGATCTCGGGGTCCTGGGATCAAGTCCCATGCTGGGCTCTCTGCTCAGCAGGGACCCTGCTTCTCCCTCTCCCTCTGCCAGCCATTGCCCCTGCTTGTGCTCTCTCTCTCTCTCTCTCTGTCAAATAAATAAATGGAATCTTTAAATATATATATATATATATATATATATATATATATATATATATATATATAAAATATATGAA